>NC_092108.1:6570920-6843420 GCF_045679555.1 Salvelinus alpinus
GCACCGGTACTGAGTAGCACCGGTACTGAGTAGCACCGGTACTGAGTAGCACCGGTACTGAGTAGCACCAGTACTGAGTAGCACCAGTACTGAGTGGCACCAGTACCCTGCAGATCTTTACAAGTCATCTTTAAACAGATTTGCATTAAGTCAAGTCAAGTATACGCACATACATTTTTGTTGTTGTACATCGTTGTTACTGAGTCTCTACGGTAACAGAGCAGGAATACGTCACGAAAGGGCATCTTCTTTATTCACTATTTAGTGCACAACGGAGAAGATAATTTTTTTCCCCAGCTTGCTTCTGTCTGCCAGGTGTTTCAGCGTCATAATAATGATTGCCAGTCATAAGCAGCTCTACATAACACACACGTAAAACGTTCAGTAAAAAAAAAGAAAAAGAGGTTTTCATCAGCTTGAACAACAAGATGTTTTTATGACAATTTCCCAGCTGCTCGCTGCTGGAGACTTGCTAACTAACTATCGTTCTGACAGTTTGGATCCAATCAGGAAATGTTTTATATAGACCGGAGATGGAGGTAGCTGTTTTTCTTTTTTTACACAGTTATATTGGTTGAAAAGAAAAAAATATATACATGTTTACATATTTCACATTTCAGAAATTTTTCCTTTATCCAACATGGAAATCGTCCCTCTTAATTTGCGATGATCTGTCACGCCCTGACCTTAGAGATCCTTTTTATGTCTCTATTTTGGTTTGTTTTTGTATTTTTTATTGTTTTGCTCAGCGTAATTTTTATTAATAAAAGAAAATGTACGCTCACGACGCTGCACCTTGGTCCTCTTCTTTTAACGACCGTGACAGAACTTCCCACCAACAACGGACCAAGCAGCGTGTCCAGGATTCATGGACTTGGGAGGAGATCCTGGATGGTAAGGGACCCTGGAGGCAGGCTGGGGAGTATCGCCGTCCACGGGAGGAACTGGAGGCAGCAAGAGCAGAGCGGCAGCGTTACGAAGGGACTCGGCTAGCATGGAAGCTCGAGAGGCAGCTCCCAAAAATGTTTTGGGGGGGGAACATGGGGAGTGTGGCTGAGTCAGGTTGGCGACCTGAGCCAACTCCCCGTGCTTACCGTGGCGAGCGTTGTACTGGTCAGGCACCGTGTTATGCGGTGGAGCGCACGGTGTCTCCAGTGCGCGTGCACAGCCCGGTGCGTTACCTTCCAGCTCCCCGAATCGGCCGGGTTAGAGTGGGCATCCAGCCAGGTCGGTGGATGCCGGCTCAGCGCATCTGGCCGCCAGTACGTCTCTACAGCCCGGGATATCCTGCGCCGGCTAAGCGCACTGTGTCTCCGGTGCGTCTGCACAGCCCAGTGCGTCCTGTGCCTGCACCTAGAACTAATCCTCCCGTATGTCTCCCCAGCCTGGTGAGCCCTGTGGCAGCTCAACGTATACGTCTCCTCCCTGCAGTGATGATCCATGGCAAGAAGCCTCCAGTGATGATCCATGGCACGAAGCCAGTCCGGAGTCTCCAGCGACGGCCTCCAGTCTGGAGCCTCCAGCGACTGCCTCCAGTCTGGAGCCTCCAGCGACTGCCTCCAGTCCGGAGCCTCCAGCGACTGCCTCCAGTCCGGAGCCTCAAGCTGTGTTCTCCAGTCCGGAGCCCCCAGCGAAGTTCTCCAGTCCGGAGCCTCCAGCAACGTTCTCTAGTCCGGAGCGTCCAGCGAAGTTCTCCAGTCCGGAGCCTCCAGGGACGTTCTCCAGTCCGGAGCCTCCAGCGAAGTTCTCCAGTCCGGAGCCTCCAGCGACGTTCTCCAGTCCGGAGCCTCCAGCGACGTTCTCCAGTCCGGAGCCTCCAGCGACGTTCTCCAGTCCGGAGCCTCCAGCGACGTTCTCCAGTCCGGAGCCTCCAGCGAGGGTGCCCAGTCCGGGGCCCGCAACGAGGGTGCTCAGTCCGGGGCCCGCAGCGAGGGTGCCCAGTCCGATGCCCGCAACGAGGGTGCCCAGTCCAGGGCCCGCTACGAGGGTCCCCAGTCCGGGGTCGACGACAAGGGTCCCCGCACCAGAGGTGCCACCAATGTGGGGTGAGCCAGTGGTGGAGCGGGGTCTGCGTCCCGCACCTGAGCCGCCACCACGGATAGATGCCCACCCAGACCCTCCCCTATAGGTTTAGATTTTGCGGTCGGAGTCCGCACCTTTGGGGTGGGGGGGGGGGGGGGGGTGGTACTGTCACGCCCTGACCTTAGATAGCCTTTTTATGTCTCTATTTTGGTTTGGTCAGGGCGAGAGTTGGGGTGGGTATTCTATGTTCTATGTTTTGTAGTTCTATGTTTTGGCCAGGTAGGGTTCTCAATCAGGGCAGCTGTCTATCGTTGTCTCTGATTGAGAACCATATTTAGGCTGACCTTTTTTCCACCTGTGTTTGTGGGAAGTTGACTTTGTTTAGGGCACATAGCCTTGAGCTTCACGGTTTGTTTTTGTAGTGTTTATTGTTTTGTTCGGCGTCATTTTTATTAATTAAAGAAAATGTACGCTCACCACGCTGCACCTTGGTCCTCTTCTTTTAACGGACATAAAATGAGCTGTCTCAAGGAAGTGCCTGAAGAATATTAGTAAACATGTTCCTAACATAGTGGACATGTTGTTCAGCTGTCTCAGGTTGGAATATCATAATATATATACTGAGTGGACAAACCATTAGGAACACTTGCTCTTTCCATGTCAAATCAAAATTAAATCAAATTGTATTAGTCACATGTGCTGAATACATTTACTTACATTTCACTATAAGGTTGTAATGTAAAATCGTATTCATGCAAATCACGGGGATCTGGGCCTGTTCCCGAGAAAGCAGTATATCGTTCTGGTCGGGCTCGTCAGACTCGTTAAAGGGAAAAAAGGATTCTGCCAGTCCGTGGTGAGTAATCGCAGTCCTGATGTCCAGAAGTTATTTTCGGAGGATACAGGTTAAAGAAGGATTTTTAAGCCTTGAGACAATTGAGACATGGATTGTGTATGTGTGCCATTCAGAAGGTGAATGGGCAAGACAAAAGATTTAAGTCCCTCTGAACGAGGTGTGGTAGTAGGTGCCAGGCGCACCGGTTTGAATACTACGCTGCTGGGTTTTTACGCTCAACAGTTTCCAGTGTGTATCAAGAATGGTCCACCACCCAAATGACATCCAGCCAACTTGACACAACTGTGGAAAGCATTGGATTCAACATGGGCCAGCTTTCGACACCTTGTAGAGTCCATGCCCTGCAAAATTAAGGCTGTTCTTGTGGGGGTGGGGTTGGTACAGGTATAAACTTGGCTTTTGGCCAGGATGAGTATTCTGTATTGTATTTAATTTAAAACCCTTCTACTTAGTTACCTAGCCTGGTCCCAGACAATAAGTCACAGAGTTGGTTTGATAGCACAAACAGACTGGAACTCAGGCTATTTGTTTCCTACTGCTTGGTCTGTTATGGTTAACAGGATCATGATGGTTTAAAGAGCTTTCTGAAAGACTGGACCTCTCTATGTGATGGCTGTTCGAAGTTCTCAAGAGGAGAGGGAGAAGGGGAGAGGAGAGGGAGAAGAGGGAGAAGAGATTAATTGAATTGAGATGGAGAGGTAGAGAGAGAGCGAAGGAGATAGAGAGAGGGAGGACAGGTGGGAGAGAGGCAGAAGGAGTATATATAGAGAGAGATAGCGAGTGAGAGAGAGGAGGGGGGGAGAGACAGAGAGCGAGAGAGAGGGAGCGAGAGAGATGAGAGGGGCAGAAGGCGTATATATATAGAGAGATAGCAAGCGAGGGGGAGAGAGGCAGAGAGAAAGTGGAGAGAGAGGTAGAGAGAGAGAGAGAGGGGGAGAGGGGCAGAGAGATAGAGGGAGAGAGGCATAGAGAGAGTGGAGAGAGAGAGGGAGAGAGAAGCTGAGAGAGAGAGGGAGAGAGAAGCTGAGAGAGAGAGAGAGAGAGAGAGAGAGAGAGAGAGAGAGAGAGAGAGAGAGAGAGAGAGAGAGAGAGAGAGAGAGAGAGAGATGCAGAGATGCAGAATTCTGCAAAAATATCCTCCGTGTACAACGTAGAACACCAGATAATGCATGCAGAGCAGAATTAGGCCGATACCCACTAATTATCAAAATCCAGAAAAGAGCCGTTAAATTCTACAACCACCTAAAAGGAAGCGATTCCCAAACCTTCCATAACAAAGCCATCACCTACAGAGAGATGAACCTGGAGAAGAGTCCCCTAAGCAAGCTGGTCCTAGGGCTCTGTTCACAAACACAAACACACCCCACAGAGCCCCAGGACAACAGCACAATTAGACCCAACCAAATCATGAGAAAACAAAAAGATAATTACTTGACACATTGGAAAGAATTAACAAAAAAACAGAGCAAACTAGAATGCTATTTGGCCCTAAACAGAGAGTATACAGTGGCAGAATACCTAACCACTGTGACTGACCCAAACTTAAGGAAAGCTTTGACTATGTACAGACTCAGTGAGCATAGCCTTGCTATTGAGAAAGGCCGCCGTAGGCAGACATGGCTCTCAAGAGAAGACAGGCTATGTGCTCACTGTCCACAAAATGAGGTGGAAACTGAGCTGCACTTCCTAACCTCCTGCCCAATGTATGACCATATTAGAGAGACATATTTCCCTCAGATTACACAGATCCACAAAGAATTCGAAAACAAATCCAATTTTGATAAACTCCCATATCTACTGGGTGAAATTCCACAGTGTGCCATCACAGCAGCAAGATTTGTGACCTGTTGCCACAAGAAAAGGGCAACCAGTGAAAAACAAACACCATTGTAAATACAACCCATATTTATGTTTATTTATTTTAACTTGTGTGCTTTAACCATTTGTACATTGTTACAACACTGCATATATATAATATGACATTTGTAATGTCTTTATTGTTTTGAAACTTCTGTATGTGTAATGTTTACTGTTCATTTTTATTGTTTATTTGACTTTTGTATATTATCTACCTCACTTGCTTTGGCAATGTTAACACATGTTTCCCATGCCAATAAAGCCCCTTGAATTGAATTGAATTGAGAGAGAGAGAGAGAGAGAGAGAGAGAGAGAGAGAGAGAGAGAGAGAGAGAGAGACAGAGAGGGAGAGACAGAGAGGGAGAGACAGAGAGGAAAGGCAGAGAGAGAGTGTGGAAACCTACAAAAAACTATCAGGCAACAACTAATTCAATCCCTTTTACACAACTTCCTGGACAAAATATTCCACTGTAATAGTGAAGGTGTAAACTTGGCACTAGGAAACCTAAACAGTATATTTGACCTCTCAGCTTCCCTATCAAATCTAAAAAATGTCAAACAGAAAACGGAAGAAAATGAACAACAATGACAAATGGTTTGATGAAGAATGCAAAAACCTAAGAAAGAAATGGAGAAATCTATCCAACCAAAAACATAGAGACCCAGAAAACCTGAGTCTACGCCTTCACTATGGTGAATCACTAAAACAATACAGAAATACACTACGGAAAAAGAAGGAACTGCACGTCAGAAATCAGCTCAATGTAATTGAAAAATCCATAGACTCTAACCACTTCTGGGAAAATTGGAAAACACTAAACAAACAACAACACAAAGAGTTATCTATCCAAAATGGAGATGTATGAATAAACCACTTCTCCAATCTTTTTGGCCCTATAAAAAGAAATTAACAGCAAAAACGTATACATGATCAAATACAAGTCTTAGAATCAACTATAAGACCCAATAGATTCTCCAATGACATTGAATGAACTACAGGACAAAATACACACCCTCCAACCCAAAAAGGCCTGTGGTGTTGATGGTATTCTCAATGAAATTATCAAATATACAGACAACAAATTCCAATTGGCTATATTTAAACTCTTTAACATCATCCTTTACTCTGACATCTTCCGCAATATTAGGAACCAAGGACTGATCACCCCAATCCACATAATTGGAGACAAATTTGACTCCAATAACTATCGTGGGATATGCGTCAACAGCAACCTTGGGAAAATACTCTGCATTATTATTCACTACAGACTCGTACATTTCCTCAATGAAAACAATGTACTGAGAAATTGTCAAATTGTCTTTTTACAAAATTACCATATGACAGATCACATGTTCACCCTGTACACCCTAATTGACAAACAAAACAAAACAAAGGCAAAGTCTTCTCATGCTTTGTTGATTTCAAAAAAAGCCTTTGACTCAATTTGGCATGAGGGTCTGCTATACAAATTGATGGAAAGTGGTGTTTGGTGGAAAAACATACGACATTATAAAATTCATGTACACAAACTACAAGTGTGCGGTTAAAATTGGCAAAAAAACAAACACGTTTCTTTCCACAGGGCTGTGGGGTGAGACAGGGAAGCAGCTTAAGCCCCACCTTCTTCAACATATATGTCAAGGAATTGGTGAAGAACATTCTGCAGCACCCGGCTTCTGTCCCCAACCAAGGAGGACCTATAGCAGCACCTAGATCTTCTGCACAGATTCTGTCAGAACTGGGCCCTGACAATACATCTCAGTAAGACAAAAATAATGGTGTTCCAAAAAAGGTCCAGTTGCCAGAACCACAAATACAATTTCCATCTAGACACCATTGCCCTAGAGCACACAACAATCTATACATACCTCTGCCTAAACATCAGCGCCATAGGTAAATTCCACAAAGCTGTGAACAATCTGAGAGACAAGGCAAGAAGGGTGTCTAGATTCTCTATTCCATCAAAATGAACATAAAATTTGACATACCAATTAGTATCTGGAAAAAAATACTTGAATCAGTTATAGAACCCTTTATAGTTGTGAGGTCTGGGGTTTGCTCACCAATCAATAATTCACAAAATGGGACAAACACCAAATTGAGACTGTATGCAGAATTCTGCAAAAAATATTCTCAGTGTACAACGTAAAACAACAAATAATGCATGCAGAGCAGAGTTAGGCCGTTACCCGCTAATTTTCAAAATCCAGAAAAGAGCTGTTAACCTCTAACGAGCCTCTACCCCGGGTCCGGGATCACCCCCCATCCCCCCACACACTGATTAGCATAGCTAGCATAGCTTCACAAGTAGATAGTAGCATCTAAATATCATTAAATCACAAGTCCAAGACACCAGATGAAAGATACAGATCTTGTGAATAAAGCCACCATTTCAGATTTTTAAAATGTTTTACAGGGAAGACAAAATATGTAAATCTATTAGCTAAACACGTTAGCAAAATACACCACTTTTCTAACTCCATCAGTTTCTTACTACTTCAGGTGCTATCACCAATTCGGCTAAACTAAGATATTGATAGCCACTAACCAAGAAAAAACCTCTTCAGATGACAGTCTGATAACATATTTATGGTATAGGATAGGTTTTGTTAGAAAAAAGTGCATATTTCAGGTAGAAATCACAGTTTACAATTGCACCGACCATCACAAGACGACTAGAATTACTATAGAGAGCAACGTGTATGACCAATTTACTCTTAATAAAACATTTCATAAGAATAGACAAAGCATAGCAATGGAAAGACCCAGATCTTGTGATTCCAGACAATATTTCAGATTTTCTAAGCGTTTTACAGCGAAAACACAATAAATCGATAAGTTAGCATACCACATGTGAAAACGTTTCCAGAGCATCGATTCCAGCCAAAGAGCGCTATAACGTAATCACCGCCAAAATATATTAATTTTTTCACTAACCTTCTCAGAATTCTTCCGATGACACTCCTGTAACATCATTTTACAACATACATATACAGTTTGTTCGAAAATGTGCATATTTAGCCATACAAAACCGTGGTTATACAATGAAAATAGTAGCAACTCAAGCATCAAAATGAGGGACGTCAGCTTTCAGAGTGATCTAGTTTAATCGAAAGCTAATCATATACTTGACTAAAAAATACAGGGTTGACAGGAATCGAAAGACAAATTAGTTCTTAATGCAACCGCTGACTTACATTTTTAAAATTATCCTTACTTTTCAATACAGGGTTCGCCAAGTGACGCGATAACAAACAAAATGGCGAAATATGCGTTTAAAATATTTCGACAGAACAACGATTTATCATATTAAATATTGCTTACTTTGAGCTGTTCTTCCATCAGATTCTTGGGCAATGTATCCTTTCTATGTTGTAATCTTCTTTTGGTCGATAGATGTCCTCTGTCCTTCGAAATATCCACTAACGATCGAACGGGACCCCAAAACGTGTCCAAAGTTTCAGAGTGCACAACAAAGAAATTCCTCAAAATCGCACTAAACGGATATAAATTGCTATAAAACGGTTCAAATTAACTACATTATGATGTTTTTAACAACTATAACGACTAAAAACATGACCGGAGAAATATCACTCTCTAAACAACGATTTGGAAGGAGGCAGGTCTGATGCCCATCTTGCGCACGCCGCATGCAGGAAGAGAGCGGTACTTCTACGTTTTCTTGTTTTATAGTGGCTGTGATTGTGCAATAGACTCCATTCAAAACGTGATGACGTACAGACACCCAGAGGAAGACGTAGGCAGTGTCGGTTTCTTCATAGCATTCACTGTCGCCTTAAAAACAGACTCCAGATCAGGGGTAAAAATTTCTGAAATCTGACCCCTGTCATGAAAAGTGCTGTAGATATTGTTCTGTACCACTCAGAGACAAAATTCCAACGGCTATAGAAACTAGAAAGTGTTTTCTATCCAATAATAACAATAATATGCATATTGTACGATCAAGAATTTAGCACGAGGCAGTTTAATTTGGAGACCCAAATATGCTAATGCGGAACAGCACCCCCTATAGTTCCAAGAAGTTAAATTCTACAACCAAGTAAAAGGAAGCGATTCCCAAACCTTCCATAACAAAGCCATCACCTACAGAGAGATGAACCTGGAGAAGAGTCCCCAAGCAAGCTGGTCCTGGGGCTCTGTTCATAAACACTAACAGACCCAACATAGCCCCAGGACAGCAACACAATTAGACCCAACCAAATCATGAGAAAATAAAAAGATCATTACTTGACACATTGGAAATAATTTACAAAAAAACGTATCAAACTAGAATGTTTTCGGGCCCTAAACAGAGAGTACACAGTGGCAGAATACCAGACCACTGTGACTGACCAAAACTTAAGGAAAACTTTGACTATGTACAGACTCAGTGAGCACAGCCTTGCTATTGAGAAAGACCGTCGTAGGCAGACTGTAATGGGTTTCGTCCTCTTCGTCTGAGGAGGAGTAGCAAGGATCGGACCAATACGCAGCGTGGTAAGTGTCCATAATGATATATTTAATAAATCAAACAGAACACTGAACGAAATAACAAAAATACAACCCGAAACAGTCCCGTATGGTGAAAAACACTAACACAGGATACAACCACCCACCAAACACAAATGAAAAACAGGCTACCTAAATATGGCTCCCAATCAGAGACAACGACTGACACCTGCCTCTGATTGGGAACCATACTAGGCCAAACACAGAAATAGACAACCTAGACATACAACATAGAATGCCCACCCACATCACACCCTGACCAAACAAAACATAGAAACATACAAAGCAATCTATGGTCAGGGCGTGACACAGACCTGGCTGTCAAGAAAAGACAGGCTGTGTGCACACTGCCCACAAAATGAGGTGGAAACTGAGCTGCACTTCCTAACCTCCTTCCAAATGTATGACCATATTAGAGACACACATTTCCCTCAGATTACACAAATCCATAAAGAATTTGGGAAAAAAATGAATTTTCAAAAACTCCCATATCTACTGGGTGAAATACCACTGTGTGCCATCACAGCAGCAAGATGTGTGACCTGTTGCCACACGAAAAGGGCAACCAGTGAATCACAAACACTGTTGTAAATACAACCCATACTCATGTTTATTTATTTTCCCTTTTATACTTTAACTATTTGCACATCGATACAACACCGTATATCGACAGAATATGTATATATACATAATATGACATTTTAAATGTCTTTACTCTTTTGGAACTTCTGTGAATGTAATGTTTACTGATCCTTTTTATTGTTTATTTCACTTTTGTTTATTATCTACTTCACTTGCTTTGGCGATGTTAAAAAACGTCTTTAGGGTTGGTGGGTCCCCTGAGGGACGGTTGAGCTAATGCGATTAGCATGAGATTGTAAGTAACAAGAACGTTTCCCAGGACATAGACATATCTGATATTGGCAGAAAGCTACAATTCTTGTTAATCTAACTGCACTGTCAAATTTACAATAGCTATTACAGTGAACGAATACAATGTTATGGTGTGAGGAGAGTGCACAATTTTGAACATGAAAAGTTATTAATAAACAAATTAGGCACATTTGGGCAGTCTTGATGCAAAAAATTTTACAGAAACGCAATGGTTCATTGGATGACACTAAAACTTTGCACATGCTGTCATCTAGTGGCCAATGTCTAAATTGCACATGGGCTGGAATAATACATTAAGGCCTTTCTCTTGCATTTCAAAGATGATGGTACAAAAAAATAAATAAAAAACGGTTGGTCTTTTACCAGTTCTAAGTTGTTATATTCTCCTACATTCCTTTCACATTTCCACAAACTTCAAAGTGTTTCCTTTCAAATGGTACCAAGAAAATGCATATCCTTGCTTCAGGGCCTGAGCTACAGGCAGTTAGATTTGGGTATGTCATTTTCGGTGAAAATTGAATAGGTTTTTAACATATGTTTCCCATGCCAATAAAGCACTTCAATTGAATTGAATTCGGTGGAGAGAGAGGCAGAGAGAGAGAGAGAGAGAGAGAGAGTGAAAGACAAGAGTTTCATGTGCCAGAAGGTCTTGTCCGAATGAAACACAAACAAGCTCAGTGGCTCACCATGACAACAGGTACTATTGTCTGCGTGATCATCATTTCCACTTTCCAGGTGCCTGAAGAGTAAAGGAAACATTATCCATTTTTTTTTATAACAATCAAAGGGGGATAAAAAAAAAATTAAAAGCGTCTTTATTGTTGAAAGATACCAACATTTGGCTGTGCATTGCATTCTTCAGGTGTTTCAGATAACTTCCACTCTAAAGGCAGCAGCCAGACTGAGTAGTAAGTTGTTGATGATGGAGAGAGTGTTTGTTCCACAGAGGGAATAAACGGACATATCCTAGAAATGTCTGTTTTGTTTTTATTAAAACGTTGGTGGAAAGAGTAAAATCAGTATAAAACATAATATCTAGTGTCGATAAGCCTGTAGTTACATTAAGCTACGGTTATAAATGACCTTTGTAGTGAAGCCGAGCTACCTGTGGTTGTGTGTGTGATTAAGTGTGTGTGTGTGTGTGTGTGTGTGTGTGTGTGTGTGTGTGTGTGTGTGTGTGTGTGTGTGTGTGTGTGTGTGTGTGTGTGTGTGTGTGTGTGTGTGTGTGTGTGTATGTGAACAATTCACTGTGTCCCGCAGCCCAGGGGTCTGTAAGTGTGTGTCTGTGTGTGTGTTTGAATTTACGTGTGTGCGTGCGTGCGTGCGTGTGTGTGTGTGTGTGTGTGTGTGTGTGTGTGTGTGTGTGTGTGTGTGTGTGTGTGTGTGTGTGTGTGTGTGTGTGTGTGTGTGTGTGTGTGTGTGTGTGTGTGTGTGTGTGTGTGTGTGTGTGTGTGTGTGTGTGTGTGTTTACGTGTGTATATGTAGCACACCCTGTGAGGTGTGGCTGGCAGAATGCCCACTTTACCCTCCTCTTCCTCTACCCTAGCTGGAGACAGACCTTACCCTCATCTAGCCTGGGGGGAGACAGGTGGCCCCATCCAGCAGCTGTCTGGGCTGGCAATGGCCTGATTTCACCTGCTCAGGTGCTCAGCTAGCCGGCTGAAAGTGTGTCACTGGAAGATCTCTAGCTTCTAGAATTATTTCATAGACGACTTGATTCCTCTCTGGTAGGAGACAGGAGACAAGGGGCCTCATTGGCGTCCTGGTGGGTTGGGCTCTAGCCTGATTTCAGATACCCAAAAAACCTCTCAGCTACATTATACAGCTACCAGGGATAGTTTGTTACCAGAGTTACCTGACACATGAGTGGGCCACTGTTACAAGTCACCTGTCAGACACAGGACAGACTCAGAGTTACATGTCACATACAGGAGAGACTCAAAATTACCTGTCACATACAGGACAGACTCAGAGTCAGCTGTCACACACATGACAGACTCAGCAGGACTGAAAGGACAATACCCACACGGGCACACACATGCACACACACACACACATGCACACACACACACACATGCACACACAAAGAGTCCCTGCTGCAACCAGATAATGTGAACAGATGATTAAAGTGATGGCAGGTGGACTGGTCTTTGAAGCAGTCAGTACATCCTCAGAGACCAGAATCAATCAAACACCTCTTCCTGTCTCCCAGACAGCTCTCTGAGCCACAGAGACCAGAATCAAACACCTCTTCATTTCTCCCAGACTGCTCTCTGAGCCACAGACCAGAATCATACACCTCTTAATTTCTCTCAGACAGCTCTCTGAGCCATAGAGACCAGAATCATACACCTTTTTCTGTCTCCCAGACAGCTCTCTGAGCCACAGAGACCAGAATCATACACCTCTTCCTGTCTCCCAGACAGCCCTCTGAGCCACAGAGACCAGAATCATACACCTCTTCCTGTCTCCCAGACAGCTCTCTGAGCCACAGAGACCAGAATCATACACCTCTTCCTGTCTCCCAGACAGCTCTCTGAGCCACAGACCAGATTTAAAAGCCTCTTCCTGTCTCTCAGACAGCTCTCTGAGCCACAGACCAGATTTAAAAGCCTCTTCATTTCTCCCAGACAGCTCTCTGAGAGGGTGATGAGGGGGTGGAGAACTTTAATAAAAAAGAGATGTAAATGGTTTCTTCAGGTTTCCCCAGAGGAGAACACTTTGGTTTCAGGAAGAAACCTTTTGTGTTCCATAAACAATATATATCTGACTGGTAAAGACTGTATCTGACTGGTAAAGACTGTATCTGACTGGTGAAGTTGTATGTGACTTGTAAAGTTGTATCTGACTTGTAAAGTTGTATCTGACTTGTAAAGTTGTATCTGACTGGTAAAGACTGTATCTGACTGGTAAAGTTGTATCTGACTGGTAAAGACTGTATCTGACAGGTAAAGTTGTATCTGACTGGTAAAGTTGTATCTGACTGGTAAAGTTGTATCTGACTGGTAAAGTTGTATCTGACTGGTAAAGTTGTATCTGACTGGTAAAGTTGTATCTAACAGGTAAAGGTGTATCTGACTGGTAAAGTTGTATCTGACTGGTAAAGTTGTATCTGACTGGTAAAGGTGTATCTGACAGGTAAAGTTGTATCTGACTGGTAAAGTTGTATCTGACTGGTAAAGTTGTATCTGACTGGTAAAGTTGTATCTGACTGGTAAAGTTGTATCTAACAGGTAAAGGTGTATCTAACAGGTAAAGGTGTATCTGACAGGTAAAGTTGTATCTGACTGGTAAAGTTGTATCTGACTGGTAAAGGTGTATCTGACTGGTAAAGTTGTATCTGACTGGTAAAGGTGTATCTGACTGGTAAAGTTGTATCTGACTGGTAAAGACTGTATTTGACAGGTAAAGTTGTATCTGACTGGTAAAGTTGTATCTGACTGGTAAAGACTGTATCTTATCTGACAGGTAAAGACTGTATCTGACAGGTAAAGACTGTATCTGACTGGTAAAGTTGTATCTGACTGGTAAAGTTGTATCTAACTGGTAAAGTTGTATCTGACTGGTAAAGTTGTATCTGACTGGTAAAGTTGTATCTGACTGGTAAAGTTGTATCTGACTGGTAAAGGTGTATCTGACAGGTAAAGTTGTATCTGACAGGTAAAGTTGTATCTGACTGGTAAAGGTGTATCTGACTGGTAAAGGTGTATCTGACTGGTAAAGTTGTATCTGACTGGTAAAGTTGTATCTAACAGGTAAAGGTGTATCTAACAGGAAAAGGTGTATCTAACAGGTAAAGGTGTATCTGACTGGTAAAGTTGTATCTAACAGGTAAAGGTGTATCTAAAAGGTAAAGGTGTATCTAACAGGTAAAGGTGTATCTGACTGGTAAAGTTGTATCTGACTGGTAAAGTTGTATCTGACTGGTAAAGGTGTATCTGACAGGTAAAGTTGTATCTGACTGGTAAAGTTGTATCTGACTGGTAAAAGTTGTATCTGACATGTAAAAGTTGTATCTGACATGTAAAGTTGTATCTGACTGGTAAAGTTGTATCTGACTGGTAAAAGTTGTATCTGACATGTAAAAGTTGTATCTGACTGGTAAAGACTGTATCTGACAGGTAAAGTTGTATCTGACTGGTAAAGTTGTATCTGACTGGTAAAAGTTGTATCTGACATGTAAAAGTTGTATCTGACTGGTAAAGGTGTATCTGACTGGTAAAGTTGTATCTGACTGGTAAAGTTGTATCTGACTGGTAAAAACCGTATCTGACTGGTAAAGTTGTATCTGACTGGTAAAGTTGTATCTAACAGGTAAAGGTGTATCTGACAGGTAAAGGTGTATCTGACAGGTAAAGGTGTATCTGACTGGTAAAGTTGTATCTGACTGGTAAAAACCGTATCTGACAGGTAAAAGTTGTATCTGACTGGTAAAGTTGTATCTGACTGGTAAAGTTGTATCTGACTGGTAAAGGTGTATCTGACTGGTAAAGTTGTATCTGACTGGTAAAGGTGTATCTGACTGGTAAAGGTGTATCTGACTGGTAAAGGTGTATCTGACTGGTAAAGTTGTATCTGAATTGTAAAGTTGTATCTGACAGGTAAAGTTGTATCTGACTGGTAAAGGTGTATCTGACTGGTAAAGTTGTATCTGACTGGTAAAGGTGTATCTGACTGGTAAAGTTGTATCTGACTGGTAAAGTTGTATCTGACTGGTAAAGTTGTATCTGACTGGTAAAGTTGTATCTGACTGGTAAAGTTGTATCTGACTGGTAAAGTTGTATCTGACTGGTAAAGTTGTATCTGACAGGTAAAGACTGTATCTGACAGGTAAAGGTGTATCTGACTGGTAAAGTTGTATCTGACTGGTAAAGTTGTATCTGACTGGTAAAGTTGTATCTGACTGGTAAAAACCGTATCTGACAGGTAAAAGTTGTATCTGACTGGTAAAGTTGTATCTGACTGGTAAAGTTGTATCTGACTGGTAAAGTTGTATCTGACTGGTAAAGTTGTATCTGACTGGTAAAGTTGTATCTGACTGGTAAAGTTGTATCTGACAGGTAAAGTTGTATCTGACTGGTAAAGTTGTATCTGACTGGTAAAGTTGTATCTGACTGGTAAAGTTGTATCTGACTGGTAAAGGTGTATCTAACAGGTAAAGGTGTATCTGACTGGTAAAGTTGTATCTGACTGGTAAAGTTGTATCTGACTGGTAAAGTTGTATCTGACTGGTAAAGTTGTATCTGACTGGTAAAGTTGTATCTGACAGGTAAAGTTGTATCTGACTGGTAAAGTTGTATCTGACTGGTAAAGTTGTATCTGACTGGTAAAGGTGTATCTGACTGGTAAAGGTGTATCTGACTGGTAAAGTTGTATCTGACTGGTAAAGTTGTATCTGACTGGTAAAGTTGTATCTGAGTGGTAAAGTTGTATTTGACTGGTAAAGGTGTATCTGACTGGTAAAGTTGTATCTGACTGGTAAAGTTGTATCTGACTGGTAAAGGTGTATCTGACTGGTAAAGTTGTATCTGACAGGTAAAGTTGTATCTGACTGGTAAAGTTGTATCTGACTGGTAAAGGTGTATCTGACTGGTAAAGTTGTATCTGACTGGTAAAGTTGTATCTGACTGGTAAAGGTGTATCTGACTGGTAAAGTTGTATCTGACTGGTAAAGGTGTATCTGACTGGTAAAGTTGTATCTGACTGGTAAAGTTGTATCTGACTGGTAAAGGTGTATCTAACAGGTAAAGGTGTATCTGACTGGTAAAGTTGTATCTGACTGGTAAAGTTGTATCTGACAGGTAAAGTTGTATCTGACAGGTAAAGTTGTATCTGACTGGTAAAGGTGTATCTGACTGGTAAAGGTGTATCTGACTGGTAAAGTTGTATCTGACTGGTAAAGTTGTATCTGACTGGTAAAGTTGTATCTGACAGGTAAAGTTGTATCTGACTGGTAAAGTTGTATCTGACTGGTAAAGTTGTATCTGACTGGTAAAGGTGTATCTGACTGGTAAAGGTGTATCTGACTGGTAAAGTTGTATCTGACTGGTAAAGTTGTATCTGACTGGTAAAGTTGTATCTGAGTGGTAAAGTTGTATTTGACTGGTAAAGGTGTATCTGACTGACTGGTAAAGTTGTATCTGACTGGTAAAGTTGTATCTGACTGGTAAAGGTGTATCTGACTGGTAAAGTTGTATCTGACAGGTAAAGTTGTATCTGACTGGTAAAGTTGTATCTGACTGGTAAAGGTGTATCTGACTGGTAAAGTTGTATCTGACTGGTAAAGTTGTATCTGACTGGTAAAGGTGTATCTGACAGGTAAAGTTGTATCTGACTGGTAAAGGTGTATCTGACTGGTAAAGGTGTATCTGACTGGTAAAGGTGTATCTGACAGGTAAAGGTGTATCTGACTGACTGGTAAAGTTGTATCTGACTGGTAAAGTTGTATCTGACTGGTACAGTTGTATCTGACTGGTAAAGTTGTATCTGACTCACATGGCTTTAATTTTCTGCGTCTGACTAGTACTACAGACTACAGAATACAGGACCTGCGTCTGACTAGTACGGTCTGCTCAGTAGAATACAGGACCTGTGTGTGACTAGTACTGTCTGCTCAGTAGAATACAGGACCTGCGTCTGACTAGTACGGTCTGCTCAGTAGAATACAGGACCTGTGTCTGACTAGTACGGTCTGCTCAGTAGAATACAGGACCTGTGTCTGACTAGTACGGTCTGCTCAGTAGAATACAGGACCTGTGTCTGACTAGTACGGTCTGCTCAGTAGAATACAGGACCTGTGTCTGACTAGTACGGTCTGCTCAGTAGAATACAGGACCTGTGTCTGACTAGTACGGTCTGCTCAGTAGAATACAGGACCTGTGTCTGACTAGTACGGTCTGCTCAGTAGAATACAGGACCTGTGTCTGACTAGTACGGTCTGCTCAGTAGAATACAGGACCTGTGTCTGACTAGTACGGTCTGCTCAGTAGAATACAGGACCTGTGTCTGACTAGTACGGTCTGCTCAGTAGAATACAGGACCTGTGTCTGACTAGTACGGTCTGCTCAGTAGAATACAGGACCTGCGTCTGACTAGTACCGTCTGCTCAGTAGAATACAGGACCTGTGTCTGACTAGTACGGTCTGCTCAGTAGAATACAGGACCTGTGTCTGACTAGTACCGTCTGCTCAGTAGAATACAGGACCTGTGTCTGACTAGTACGGTCTGCTCAGTAGAATACAGGACCTGCGTCCGACTAGTACCGTCTGCTCAGTAGAATACAGGACATGTGTCTGACTAGTACGGTCTGCTCAGTAGAATACAGGACATGTGTCTGACTAGTACGGTCTGCTCAGTAGAATACAGGACCTGCGTCTGACTAGTACGGTCTGCTCAGTAGAATACAGGACCTGTATCTGACTAGTACCGTCTGCTCAGTAGAATACAGGACCTGCGTCTGACTAGTACGGTCTGCTCAGTAGAATACAGGACCTGTATCTGACTAGTACCGTCTGCTCAGTAGAATACAGGACCTGTGTCTGACTAGTACGGTCTGCTCAGTAGAATACAGGACCTGCGTCTGACTAGTACGGTCTGCTCAGTACAATACAGGACCTGTATCTGACTAGTACCGTCTGCTCAGTAGAATACAGGACCTGCGTCTGACTAGTACGGTCTGCTCAGTAGAATACAGGACCTGCGTCTGACTAGTACGGTCTGCTCAGTAGAATACAGGACCTGTGTCTGACTAGTACCGTCTGCTCAGTAGAATACAGGACCTGTGTCTGACTAGTACGGTCTGCTCAGTAGAATACAGGACCTGTGTCTGACTAGTACGGTCTGCTCAGTAGAATACAGGACCTGCGTCTGACTAGTACGGTCTGCTCAGTAGAATACAGGACCTGTGTCTGACTAGTACGGTCTGCTCAGTAGAATACAGGACCTGCGTCTGACTAGTACGGTCTGCTCAGTAGAATACAGGACCTGTGTCTGACTAGTACGGTCTGCTCAGTAGAATACAGGACCTGTGTCTGACTAGTACGGTCTGCTCAGTAGAATACAGGACCTGCGTCTGACTAGTACGGTCTGCTCAGTAGAATACAGGACCTGCGTCTGACTAGTACGGTCTGCTCAGTAGAATACAGGACCTGTGTCTGACTAGTACGGTCTGCTCAGTAGAATACAGGACCTGTGTCTGACTAGTACGGTCTGCTCAGTAGAATACAGGACCTGTGTCTGACTAGTACGGTCTGCTCAGTAGAATACAGGACCTGTGTCTGACTAGTACGGTCTGCTCAGTAGAATACAGGACCTGTGTCTGACTAGTACGGTCTGCTCAGTAGAATACAGGACCTGTGTCTGACTAGTACGGTCTGCTCAGTAGAATACAGGACCTGTGTCTGACTAGTACGGTCTGCTCAGTAGAATACAGGACCTGTGTCTGACTAGTACGGTCTGCTCAGTAGAATACAGGACCTGTGTCTGACTAGTATGGTCTGCTCAGTAGAATACAGGACCTGCGTCCGACTAGTACCGTCTGCTCAGTAGAATACAGGACCTGTGTCTGACTAGTACGGTCTGCTCAGTAGAATACAGGACCTGCGTCTGACTAGTACGGTCTGCTCAGTAGAATACAGGACCTGCGTCTGACTAGTACGGTCTGCTCAGTAGAATACAGGACCTGTGTCTGACTAGTACGGTCTGCTCAGTAGAATACAGGACCTGCGTCTGACCAGTACGGTGTGCTCAGTAGAATACAGGACCTGTGTCTGACTAGTACGGTCTGCTCAGTAGAATACAGGACCTGTGTCTGACTAGTACGGTCTGCTCAGTAGAATACAGGACCTGCGTCTGACTAGTACGGTCTGCTCAGTAGAATACAGGACCTGTGATTTTATAGAAATTACCAGATTGGTACTTGCTCCTATCAGGGACAGCTATTTCACAAATGGCACCCTCTTCCCTATTTAGTGCACTACTTTTCTCCATAGACATTCAGAAACCCCATAAGGCTCCAGTTTAAAAGCTGTGCACTACATAGGGAATAAGCATTTGGGATCCACTCACACTGAATCATCTACTCACCTCCGACATAATTTGAAGCTGATTGTCATTGCGGTCTGGCCTGGTCCAAGATCAGCCCTTTATCAATATGGAAATGGCATCTCTTTAAAAATGGGACTTTCGTTGCAGGATTTCGATTAGACTGACCATCTTTGGGGACCGGTACAAATGTGCACTGAAGACCTTGAAAACTTAGCTTACATGTTTTGAAAGAAAAGTGAGTTAAATATATCAAGTCAGACGAAGGACCAAGGGAGGTTCAGTCACGCACAGGCACACGTACAGACATATGCACACGCACGCACGCACGCACGCACGCGCACGCACACACACACACACACACACACACACACACACACACACACACACACACACACACACACACACAGAAACACACATCTCTTACACACTCAGAGCATTGGCCAGGCTTCTCTCTAGTGTTGTACTGCTCCTCTGTGTGTCCCCAGGATACAGCACAACACATTCTGCTCTAGATGCACAGACACACACACACACACACACACACACACACACACACACACACACACACACACCCACACCCACACACACACACACACACACACACACACACACACACACACACACACACACACACACACACACACACACACACACACACACACACACACACACTTCTTGCTGTAGATACACACAAACACACACACACAGACACACCGACACACACAAAAACACACATGTGCACATACACACACACCTCTTGCTGTAGATACACACACGTGCGTGCACGTAAACACGCGCGCACACACACAAACACACACATACACACACACACTTCCTGCTCGAATACACACTTCTTCCTCATTACCCAATCCACTGTGGGTTTATTATCAATTGACATTCTGAAGAGATTCATGATTTATTTTTGACTTATTTACACAATTTTAAATGATAATATGAGATGTGACCGACAAGGTATTGCATGGTTTCAAACCAGTAGGATATCGTGCCTTTTCTAATTGACTGATTTAGTCATGTATCATTATACAGTTACATGATGTATGCCATATTGAACCAATTTACAGGTTTTTTTTTTTTCTAAGATTGTAATCGATGTTTTGCTGACGTGCTCAGGGTTTGTGAAGAGCCACCTGTCAATACAGGACCAAAAAGAAATATGAAAATATCAGAAAATAACAAACCACGGGTTTTGTTGTGGTGCTGTCCGGAGTTTCAAACGGTCACTGAAAGATACTTGCGTATCCTAGGATGAAAAAAAAAACGTATACTATAGGCTACTTCAAGGCTCTATTCGTCATTTACGGACACAGTTTTATGACGTTGACCTACCTGATTCGGTTCGGTTATCTATCCGTCCCGGATTTGGCAATACAACCACATTAAGCGGCTTGTTTTAACCCACTCCTCACGACACTTGTTCCACTGTTCGGCACCCTGTAGGGGTGAATGTGACATCGATGACTCCTCGCCGCGGGGAGCCACATACAGCAACCCCCGCACCACCGCATCCTGCTTCTGTGCCCGGAAAAACGCTCAAAAGTCATCACATTGTGCATGGTCTATTTCAAGGAATTCCCATTTTGAGTTTATTTCAATGACTGTTGAACTTGGAAAGGAAAGGTAAGCGCTTGATTTCTTTATTGGCTTCAAGGAAACATGAACAATGCGTAACAGGCGTTTTTTACTGTCCGCGTTTCTCATGTGTAGAGAAATTACTAGTAGGCTAGGGAATAACACTTGCATGTCCAGTGATCATGTAATACATTATTCCTTTGATATGTTGATGATGAGTTGTTTATACCTATATTGTTATATCTGTCTTGTTATATACATTTTATAATTGACAGATTAGCAAGGTAAGTGTTGGTACGCCTGAAATTACGCATGAAAAACAGCTGCATTTGGTTTACACGAACTAAATATATTGTTATCGGAAGATAAGAAATTACTGTGAGGTTTTATTTGAAATATATATATATATTAGTCCATTGATATATAGTGGAAACCACACGTGAAATAGACATTTTCACATTTTATAGATAGACAGATTTGGTCAAGAATGCGATGCCACTGATATTAAACCCCATCATCCCCCAATGTCTTCCCCGGTATAAACTCGGTGTGGCTACTCCATGTTTAAAGAGTATTCTCCTATCTCTTATCAGTCCATATCTCGGGTGAGTTCATCTCTCCCCTTTAGCAGAGGTTATCTCTAGGACCCAGAAGAGTGGGAGAGACAAGTGTTGAGCCAGAATACGCATCGCCGTTCCTATTACCTCACATTAGGAAAACATATATTGCTTATCTCCAGTCTAGTCCGTCGCCTCTTGACTCTTGTTGGGCAGAGACAAGAGGTACAGACGCAGGTGTAAGCCTGCGATTACCCACTCCGAATACGCTATCTGTCTGGCACTCTGTGGTTCTGGTCCTTAGCGAATCAGTGAGCACAGATCACGAGATAGTTAGGAGAGTTTTATGAGGTTATCGCGAAAGCTCCCGAGATCAGAGGAACGCCCGCAAGGTGAAATGACACAATATATCATCTGCATCCTGAGAGGAGGTCTGCGTTGCGTAAAAGAAGCGGATGATTGAGGATAAACTGGGAGGTTTCCCGTGTCTCGGGGTGATTCCAGTGTCTCAGGAGTCGCGTCTGAGCGGTAATAGACGAGAGAGACCTAGAGAGAATAGGTTGTTTGCGCTGCCGGGAGGTCCCGCTCTGCATGGAAAGGAGCGATGCAAAAGAGATTCCCAAGGTAAGAAGAAGTAGAAAAATAATAATTTCTTACTTAATAATAAGTTGACGAGCTGTATCGGTATTTTAGCTCTTCATTTAATACTCTACCGTTTTTAGGACGAGAGCTGTGTTTTACCCTGTCCGTTGCTTTCTAAATGCGCGCTTTACGCACAGGACTCGGGTTGGCTATTGTGATATAGATTTCGATTTTACAAAGACTTTTTCAAAATGTGAGTGTGACAAGGACTAAATCAGATATTGCAATCTGTTCCATGACCTCTTGCAACACACTAACTCTGTAATTAAACTACGTTAAGCCCAAACCTGCTCCAAGAATGCATACTGAACTTGTTGAATGGTTACGACAGGTCATTTCCAGTCCACCTGGGAAACCTGAGAGTATTCCGTTGCTAAAGTGTGATTCTAATTGAAATACAAGTAGTCATGCTCTTGCGAATTTGAACAAAATTGTGTGCAATATTCAATTATTTTCCAAATGATTTAAATAGGCCAATTTGTTACGTTTTGTCCATTTTTCTTTATATGGTGAGCCATGGGCATCCGAAGTATATTACATTTATGTTTGTTCATCTTTAAGTTAATTTCTGTTCTGAGTAATAATCCAGTGGGTATGGCTCATACTGGGCAGACAGGGGTTGTATGGACTGCAGCCAGGGGTCGTACAGGCTACAGACATGGCTGATAGTGTTTAGAATAAACACAGGGTTGAGGTTGTAGAGACTATATACAGGGTTGAGGTTGTGTAGACTATATACAGGGCTGACGTTATATAGACTATATACAGGGCTGAGGTTATATAGACTATAGACAGGGCTGAGGTTATATAGACTAAATACAGGGCTGAAGTTGTATAGACTATATACAGGGCTGAGGTTGTATAGACTATATACAGGGCTGAGGTTGTATAGACTATATACAGGGCTGAGGTTGTGTAGACTATATACAGGGCTGACGTTATATAGACTATATACAGGGCTGAGGTTATATAGACTATAGACAGGGCTGAGGTTATATAGACTATATACAGGGCTGAGGTTGTATAGACTATATACAGGGTTGAGGTTGTATAGACTATATACAGGGCTGAGGTTGTATAGACTATATACAGGGCTGAGGTTGTGTAGACTATATACAGGGCTGACGTTATATAGACTATATACAGGGCTGAGGTTATATAGACTATAGACAGGGCTGAGGTTATATAGACTATATACAGGGCTGAGGTTGTATAGACTATATACAGGGCTGAGGTTGTATAGACTATATACAGGGCTGAGGTTGTATAGACTATATACAGGGCTGAGGTTGTATAGACTATATACAGGGCTGAGGTTGTATAGACTATATACAGGGCTGAGGTTATATAGACTATATACAGGGCTGAGGTTATATAGACTATATACAGGGCTGAGGTTGTATAGACTATATACAGGGCTGAGGTTGTATAGACTATATACAGGGCTGAGGTTATATAGACTATATACAGGGCTGAGGTTATATAGACTATATACAGGGCTGAGGTTGTAGAGACTATATACAGGGCTGAGGTTATATAGACTATATACAGGGCTGAGGTTGTATAGACTATATACAGGGCTGAGGTTGTATAGACTATATACAGGGCTGAGGTTGTATAGACTATATACAGGGTTGAGGTTATATAGACTATATACAGGGCTGAGGTTATATAGACTATATACAGCGCTGAGGTTGTATAGACTATATACAGGGCTGAGGATATATAGACTATATACAGGGCTGAGGTTGTATAGACTATATACAGGGCTGAGGTTGTATAGACGATATACAGGGCTGAGGTTGTATAGACTATATACAGGACTGAGGTTATATAGACTATATACAGGGCTGAGGTTGTATAGACTATATACAGGACTGAGGTTATATAGACTATATACAGGACTGAGGTTATATAGACTATATACAGGACTGAGGTTATATAGACTATATACAGGACTGAGGTTATATAGACTATATACAGGACTGAGGTTGTATAGACTATATACAGGACTGAGGTTGTATAGACTATATACAGGACTGAGGTTGTATAGACTATATACAAGACTGAGGTTGTATAGACTATATACAGGACTGAGGTTGTATAGACTATATACAGGGCTGAGGTTATATAGACTATATACAGGGCTGAGGTTGTATAGACTATATACAGGGCTGAGGTTATATAGACTATATACAGGGCTGAGGATATATAGACTATATACAGGGCTGAGGTTATATAGAATATATACAGGGCTGAGGTTGTATAGACTATATACAGGGCTGAGGTTGTATAGACTATATACAGGGCTGAGGTTGTATAGACTATATACAGGGCTGAGGTTATGTAGACTATATACAGGACTGAGGTTGTATAGACTATATACAGGGCTGAGGTTGTATAGTCTATATACAGGACTGAGGTTATATAGACTATATACAGGGCTGAGGTTGTATAGACTATATACAGGACTGAGGTTGTATAGACTATATACAGGGCTGAGGTTATATAGACTATATACAGGGCTGAGGTTGTATAGACTATATACAGGGCTGAGGTTATATAGACTATATACAGGGCTGAGGTTATATAGACTATATACAGGGCTGAGGTTATATAGACTATATACAGGGCTGAGGTTGTATAGACTATATACAGGACTGAGGTTATATAGACTATATACAGGGCTGAGGTTGTATAGACTATATACAGGGCTGAGGTTATATAGACTATATACAGGGCTGAGGTTATATAGACTATATACAGGGCTGAGGTTATATAGACTATATACAGGGCTGAGGTTATATAGACTATATACAGGGCTGAGGTTATATAGACTATATACAGGGCTGAGGTTGTATAGACTATATACAGGGCTGAGGTTGCATAGACTATATACAGGGCTGAGGTTGTATAGACTATATACAGGGCTGAGGTTGTATAGACTATATACAGGGCTGAGGTTAAATAGACTATATACAGGGCTGAGGTTGTATAGACTATATACAGGGCTGAGGTTGTATAGACTATATACAGGGCTGAGGTTGTATAGACTATATACAGGACTGAGGTTGTATAGACTATATACAGGGCTGAGGTTGTATAGACTATATACAGGGCTGAGGATATATAGACTATATACAGGGTCGAGGTTATATAGACTATATACAGGGCTGAGGTTATATGGACTATATAGAGGGCTGAGGTTGTATAGACTATATACAGGGCTGAGGTTGCATAGACTATATACAGGACTGAGGTTATATAGACTATATACAGGGCTGAGGTTATATAGACTATATACAGGGCTGAGGTTGTATAGACTATATACAGGGCTGAGGTTATATAGACTATATACAGGGCTGAGGTTATATAGACTATATACAGGGCTGAGGTTGTATAGACTATATACAGGGCTGAGGTTGTATAGACTATATACAGGGCTGAGGTTATATAGACTATATACAGGGCTGAGGTTATATAGACTATATACAGGGCTGAGGTTGTACTGACAGGACTGGAGTGCTGTATGTTGATCCTCTGGTGATCTTAAACCATAGATGAGTGGTGATTAACAGTGTACTAGCTGGGTGGTGATTAACAGTGTACTAGCTTGGTGGTGATTAACAGTGTACTAGTTGGGTGGTGATTAACAGTGTACTAGCTGGGTGGTGGTTAACAGTGTACTAGCTGGGTGGTGATTAACAGTGTACTAGCTGGGTGGTGATTAACAGTGTACTAGCTGGGTGGTGGTTAACAGTGTACTAGCTGGGTGGTGATTAACAGTGTACTAACTGGGTGGTGATTAACAGTGTACTAGCTGGGTGGTGATTAACAGTGTACTAGCTGGGTGGTGATTAACAGTGTACTAGCTGGGTGGTGGTTAACAGTGTACTAGCTGGGTGGTGATTAACAGTGTACTAGCTGGGTGGTGATTAACAGTGTACTAGCTGGGTGGTGATTAACAGTGTACTAGCTGGGTGGTGATTAACAGTGTACTAGCTGGGTGGTGATTAACAGTGTACTAGCTGGGTGGTGATTAACAGTGTACTAGCTGGGTGGTGATTAACAGTGTACTAGTTGGGTGGTGATTAACAGTGTACTAGCTGGGTGGTTAACAGTGTACTAGCTGGGTGGTGATTAACAGGGTACTAGCTGGGTGGTGATTAACAGTGTACTAGCTGGGTGGTGGTTAACAGTGTACTAGCTTGGTGGTGATTAACAGTGTACTAGCTGGGTGGTGATTAACAGTGTACTAGCTGGGTGGTGATTAACAGTGTACTAGCTGGGTGGTGATTAACAGTGTACTAGCTGGGTGGTGATTAACAGTGTACTAGCTGGGTGGTGGTTAACAGTGTACTAGCTGGGTGGTGATTAACAGTGTACTAGCTGGGTGGTGATTAACAGTGTACTAGCTGGGTGGTGATTAACAGGGTACTAGCTGGGTGGTGATTAACAGTGTACTAGCTGGGTAGTGATTAACAGTGTACTAGCTGGGTGGTGGTTAACAGTGTACTAGCTGGGTGGTGGTTAACAGTGTACTAGCTGGGTGGTGATTAACAGTGTACTAGCTGGGTGGTGATTAACAGTGTACTAGCTGGGTGGTGATTATCAGTGTACTAGCTGGGTGGTGATTAACAGGGTACTAGCTGGGTGGTGATTAACAGTGTACTAGCTGGGTGGTGATTAACAGTGTACTAGCTGGGTGGTGATTAACAGTGTACTAGCTGGGTGGTGATTAACAGGGTACTAGCTGGGTGGTGATTAACAGTGTACTAGCTGGGTGGTGATTAACAGTGTACTAGCTGGGTGGTGATTAACAGTGTACTAGCTGGGTGGTGATTAACAGTGTACTAGCTGGGTGGTGATTAACAGGGTACTAGCTGGGTGGTGATTAACAGTGTACTAGCTGGGTGGTGATTAACAGTGTACTAGCTGGGTGGTGATTAACAGGGTACTAGCTGGGTGGTGATTAACAGTGTACTAGCTGGGTGGTGATTAACAGGGTACTAGCTGGGTGGTGATTAACAGTGTACTAGCTGGGTGGTGATTAACAGTGTACTAGCTGGGTGGTGATTAACAGGGTACTAGCTGGGTGGTGATTAACAGTGTACTAGCTGGGTGGTGATTAACAGTGTACTAGCTGGGTGGTGATTAACAGGGTACTAGCTGGGTGGTGATTAACAGTGTACTAGCTGGGTGGTGATTAACAGGGTACTAGCTGGGTGGTGATTAACAGGGTACTAGCTGGGTGGTGATTAACAGGGTACTAGCTGGGTAGTGATTAACAGTGTACTAGCTGGGTGGTGATTAACAGTGTACTAGCTGGGTGGTGATTAACAGTGTACTAGCTGGGTGGTGATTAACAGTGTACTAACTGGGTGGTGATTAACAGTGTACTAGCTGGGTGGTGATTAACAGTGTACTAGCTGGGTGGTGATTAACAGTGTACTAACTGGGTGGTGATTAACAGTGTACTAGCTGGGTAGTGATTAACAGTGTACTAGCTGGGTGGTGATTAACAGTGTACTAGCTGGGTGGTGATTAACAGTGTACTAGCTGGGTGGTGATTAACAGTGTACTA
Organism: Salvelinus alpinus; assembly: GCF_045679555.1. Classification (NCBI taxonomy): domain Eukaryota; kingdom Metazoa; phylum Chordata; class Actinopteri; order Salmoniformes; family Salmonidae; genus Salvelinus; species Salvelinus alpinus. The sequence goes on from NC_092108.1 coordinate 6,598,478, forward strand.
GCTGGGTGGTGATTAACAGTGTACTAGCTGGGTGGTGATTAACAGTGTACTAGCTGGGTGGTGATTAACAGTGTACTAGCTGGGTGGTGATTAACAGTGTACTAGCTGGGTGGTGATTAACAGTGTACTAGCTGGGTGGTGATTAACAGTGTACTAGCTGGGTGGTGATTAACAGTGTTCTAGCTGGTTGGTGATTAACAGTGTACTAGCTGGGTGGTGATTAACAGTGTACTAGCTGGGTGGTGATTAACAGGGTACTAGCTGGGTGGTGATTATCAGTGTACTAGCTGGGTGGTGATTAACAGTGTACTAGCTGGGTGGTGATTAACAGTGTACTAGCTGGGTGGTGATTAACAGTGTTCTAGCTGGTTGGTGATTAACAGTGTACTAGCTGGGTGGTGATTAACAGTGTACTAGCTGGGTGGTGATTAACAGGGTACTAGCTGGGTGGTGATTATCAGTGTACTAGCTGGGTGGTGATTAACAGTGTACTAGCTGGGTGGTGATTAACAGTGTACTAGCTGGGTGGTGATTAACAGTGTACTAGCTGGGTGGTGATTATCAGTGTACTAGCTGGGTGGTGATTAACAGTGTACTAGCTGGGTGGTGATTAACAGTGTACTAGCTGGGTGGTGGTTAACAGTGTTCTAGCTGGGTGGTGATTATCAGTGTACTAGCTGGGTGGTGATTAACAGTGTACTAGCTGGGTGGTGGTTAACAGTGTACTAGCTGGGTGGTGATTAACAGTGTACTAGCTGGGTGGTGATTAACAGTGTACTAGCTGGGTGGTGATTAACAGGGTACTAGCTGGGTGGTGATTAACAGTGTACTAGCTGGGTGGTGATTAACAGTGTACTAGCTGGGTGGTGATTAACAGTGTACTAGCTGGGTGGTGATTAACAGTGTACTAACTGGGTGGTGATTAACAGTGTACTAGCTGGGTGGTGATTAACAGTGTACTAGCTGGGTGGTGATTAACAGTGTACTAGCTGGGTGGTGATTAACAGTGTACTAGCTGGGTGGTGATTATCAGTGTACTAGCTGGGTGGTGATTAACAGTGTACTAGCTGGGTGGCGATTAACAGTGTACTAGCTGGGTGGTGGTTAACAGTGTACTAGCTGGGTGGTGATTAACAGTGTACTAGCTGGGTGGTGATTAACAGTGTACTAGTTGGGTGGTGATTAACAGTGTACTAGCTGGGTGGTGGTTAACAGTGTTCTAGCTGGGTGGTGATTATCAGTGTACTAGCTGGGTGGTGATTAACAGTGTACTAGCTGGGTGGTGGTTAACAGTGTACTAGCTGGGTGGTGATTAACAGTGTACTAGCTGGGTGGTGATTAACAGTGTACTAGCTGGGTGGTGATTAACAGGGTACTAGCTGGGTGGTGATTAACAGTGTACTAGCTGGGTGGTGATTAACAGTGTACTAGCTGGGTGGTGATTAACAGTGTACTAGCTGGGTGGTGATTAACAGTGTACTAACTGGGTGGTGATTAACAGTGTACTAGCTGGGTGGTGATTAACAGTGTACTAGCTGGGTGGTGATTAACAGTGTACTAGCTGGGTGGTGATTAACAGTGTACTAGCTGGGTGGTGATTATCAGTGTACTAGCTGGGTGGTGATTAACAGTGTACTAGCTGGGTGGCGATTAACAGTGTACTAGCTGGGTGGTGGTTAACAGTGTACTAGCTGGGTGGTGATTAACAGTGTACTAGCTGGGTGGTGATTAACAGTGTACTAGCTGGGTGGTGATTAACAGTGTACTAGCTGGGTGGTGGTTAACAGTGTACTAGCTGGGTGGTGATTAACAGTGTACTAGCTGGGTGGCGATTAACAGTGTACTAGCTGGGTGGTGGTTAACAGTGTACTAGCTGGGTGGTGATTAACAGTGTACTAGCTGGGTGGCGATTAACAGTGTACTAGCTGGGTGGTGGTTAACAGTGTACTAGCTGGGTGGTGGTTAACAGTGTACTAGTTGGGTGGTGATTAACAGTGTACTAGCTGGGTGGTGATTAACAGTGTACTAGCTGGGTGGTGATTAACAGTGTACTAGCTGGGTGGTGATTAACAGTGTACTAGCTGGGTGGTGATTAACAGTGTACTAGCTGGGTGGTGATTAACAGTGTACTAGCTGGGTAGTGATTAACAGTGTACTAGCTGGGTGGTGATTAACAGTGTACTAGCTGGGTGGTGATTAACAGTGTACTAGCTGGGTGGTGGTTAACAGTGTACTAGCTGGGTGGTGGTTAACAGTGTACTAGCTGGGTGGTGATTAAGACAGCATTAACTCGGTGCATCAGCCCAACACATATCAGCAAAATGTATCCTTTACACAATGTACTATATACTGTATCCGAAATGCCCCACCGAGCTACCATGCCTGGCTTAAACATTCAGCCATCAGACATTAACTGTCTGTGGCTAAATTTAAACTGTTACTCGGGAGAGTGAGCAGAAGAGAGGGACAGAGACAGAGAGAGAGAGAGAGGGGTAGAGAAATACCCTGACCAAAAATATAAACTTAACATGTAAAGTTGGTTCCATGTTTCATGAGCTGAAATAAAAGATCCCAGAAATGTTCCATTTCATCCTTCAAGACTGTTGGAAAAAGCAGGTTGAGAGAATGTCAAGAGTGTGCAAAGCTGTCATCAAGGCAAAGGGTGGCTACTTTGAAGAATCTCAAATCTCCAGTATATTTTGATTGTTTAACACTTTGTTTAACACGTTCTTGGTTACTTCATAATTCCATATGTGTAATTTCATAGTTTTGATGTAGAAAATAGTAAAAATAAAGAAAAACCCTGGAATGAGTAAATGTGTGTCCAAACTTTTGACTGGTACTGTAGATAGAGCGGGAGGTAGAGGAATACAGAGATAGACAGAAGGGGGCTGGTAGCGGATGCCACGTCTGTGTTTCCTGCCAATTGATCACACTCTGGCTGGCTTTGGCTCATAGGGAAGGCATGGGTGTTGGACAATTGAAATCTGTGGAGGGGGGGTTACAGTCATCAGTCCGGACAACAAGCATTTGCCAGCTCAATTGGCCCAGTAACCTGAGTTAGGTGCTGGATTGGGCTGAATCAATACATGCAAACAGATTTTAGTTGCACAATGTGAGATTGTAATGTTTTATGGAATAATTAATCAAATAATCTATACGCATTTAAAGATTTACATCTCAGACTAAATATCAATATATTAGATGTCTGATGATTAACCTTGTAACTACATTTTTTGCAAATGTTCTTATTTTATTTATTTATTTTTCATTTATTGAAAGCAGTAACTTCCCTCAATGTACTTTGAACACTTCATGACTCTAGGACCAAGAACATGTATTCCAAATAGCTTCTGAAGTTAATAATTGTATATTAGTTTTTGTGAAAATATATTTAAAACTTTTTTTTTAAAATAATTTCCTGAAAAGTTTCTGTTTTGAGAGAGAGGACGTTTTTATCAGACGATATACTTGCGCTGCATATACATTTCTTATGGCTGAAAGTGCGAAAGGAGAAGATGTTTGAAGCTTCCTTCACTCTTCTGTTTGAAGGCTGTATTTCATCTACAGAGAGATGAACCTGGAGAAGAGTCCCCTAAGCAAGCTGGTCCTGGGGCTCTGTTCACAAACAGACCCCACAGAGGCCAGAGCAATACAATTAGACCCAACCAAATCATGAGAAAACAAATAGATAATTTCTTGACACATTGGAAAGAATTAACAAAAAAACAGAGCAAACTAGAATGCTATTTGATCCTAAACAGAGAGTACCCAGTGGAAGAATACCTGACCACTGTGACTGAACTAAAATTAAGGAAAGCTTTGACTATGTACAGACTCAGTGATCATAGCCTTGCTATTGAGAAAGGTCGCCATAGGCAGACCTGGCTCTCAAGAGAAGACAGGCTATGTGCACACTGCCTACAACTGAGCTGCACTTCCTAACCTCCTGCCAAATGTATGACCATATTAGAGACACTTATTTCCCTGATTACACAGATCCAAAAATGATTTGAAAACAAATACAATTTTGAAAAACTTTTGATAAACTCATATCTATTGGGCAATAATAGCAGAACGATTTGTTGCCACAAGAAAAGGGCAACCAGTGAAGAACAAACACCATTGTAAATACAACCCATATTTATGTTTTTTATTTTCCCTTTTGTACTTTAACTATTTGCCCATTGAATTGAGAGAGAGAGCGAATCAAATTTTATTTGACAAATGCGCCAAATACAACAAGTGTAGACTTTACCGTGAAATGTTTACTTACAAGCCCTTAACCAACAGTGCAGTTCAAGAAGAAGAAAATATTTACCAAGTGGGCTAAATAAAAAGTAACACAATAAGAATAACAATAACGAGGCTATATACAGGGGGCACCGGTACCGAGTCAGTGTGCAGGGGTACAGGCTAGTTGAGGTTATCTCTACATGTCGGTGGGGGAGTAGTGACTATGCCTAGGTAACAAACAAACAGCGAGTAGCAGCAGTGTACAAATGGAGGCGGGGGTCAATGTAAATTGTCCGGTGGCGATTTAAAAAAATTGTTCAGCAGTCTAATGGCTTGGGGGTAGAAGCTGTTGAGGAGGCTTTTGGTCCTAGACTTGGCGCTCCGGTACTGCTTGCCGTGCAGTAGCAGACAAAACAGTCTATGAGTCTATGAAGTCTCTGGCAATTTTATGGGCTTTCCTCTGACACCGCCTATTATATAGGTCCTGGATGGCAGGGAGCTTGGCCCCAGTGATGTACTGGGCCGTTCACGCTACCCTCTGTAGCGCCTTACGGTCAGATGCCGAGCAGTTGCCATACCAGGCAGTGATGCAACCAGTCAGGATGCTCTCGATGGTGCAGCTGTAGAACCTTTTGAGGATCTGGGGGCCCATGCCAAATCTTTTCAGTATTCTGAGGGGGAAAAGGTTTTATCGTGCCCTCTTCACGACTGTCTTGGTATTTTTGGAACATGATAACTGGTTGGTGATGTGGAGTCCAAGGAACTTGAAACTCTCGACCGGCTCCATTGATGTTAATGGGGGCCTGTTCAGCCAGCCTTTTCCTGTAGTCCACGATCAGCTCCTTTGTCTCGCTCAAATTGAGGGAGAGGTTGTTGTCCTGGCACCACACTGACAGTTCTCTGACCTGTCCCTATAGGCCATCTCATCGTTGTCGTTGATCAGGCCTACCACTGTTGTGTCGTCAGCATACTTAATGATGGTGTTGGAGTCGTGTTTGGCCACGCAGTCGTTGGTGAACAAGGAATACAGGAGGGGACTAAGTATACACCCCTGAGGGGCCCCAGTGTTAAGGATCAGCGTGGCAGACGTGTTGTTGCCGTCTCTTACCACCTTGGGGCGGTCCGTCAGGAAGTCCAGGATCCAGAAGCAGAGGGAGGTGTTTAGTCCCAGAGTCCTTAGCTAAGTGATGAGCTTCGTGGGCAATATGGTGTTGAACGCTGAACTGTAGTCGATGAACAGCATTCCCACATAGGTGTTCCTTTTGTCCAGGTGAGAAAGGGTGGTGTGGTGTGCGAATGAGATTGCGTCATCTGTGGATCTGTTGGGGCGGTATGCGAATTGGAGTGGGTCTAGGGTGTCCGGGAGGATGCTGTTGATGTGAGCCATGACCAGCCTTTCAAAGCACTTCATTGCTACCGACGTGAGTACCACGGGGTGGTAATCATTTAGGCAGGTTACCTTCACTTTCTTGGGTACAGGGGCTATGGTGGTCTGCTTGAAACATGTAGGTATTACAGACTCGGTCAGGGAGAGGTTGAACATGTCAGTAAAGACACTTGACCGTTGGTCCGTGCATGCTTTGAGTACACGTCCTGGTAATCCATCTGGCCCAGCAGCTTTGTGAATGTTGACCTGTTTAAAGGTTTTGTTCACGTTGGCTACCGAGAGCGTTATCACACAGTCATCCAGATCAGCTGGTGCTCTCATGCATGCTTCAGTGTTGCTTGCCTCGAAGCGAGCATAAAAGGCATTTAGCTCGTCTGGTAGGCTCGCGTCACTGGGCAGCTCGCATCTGGGTTTCACTTTGTAGTCTGTAATAGTTTTCAAGCCATGCCACATTCAGATCGTCAGAGCCGGTGTAGTAGGATTCAATCTTAATCCTGTATTGACGCTTTGCTTGTTTGATGGTTCGTCTGAGGGCATAGCGGGATTTCTTATAAGTGTCCGGATTAGTGTCCCGCTCCTTGAAAGCGACAGTTCTAGCCTTTAGCTCGATGCGGATGTTGCCTGTAATCCATGGCTTCTGGTTGGGATATGTACGTACAGTCACTGTGGGAACGACGTCATCGATGCACTTACTGATGAAGCCGATGACTGAGGTGGTGTATTCCTCAATGCCATTGGATGAATCCCGGAACATATTCCAGTCTGTGCTAGCAAAACAGTCCTGTAGTGTAGCATCCGCGTCATCTGACCACTTCCGTATTGAGCGAGTCACTGGTACTTCCTGCTTTAGTTTTCGCTTGTAAGCAGGAATAAAGAGGATAGAATTGTGGTCAAATTTGCCAAATGGAGGGCGGGGGAGAGCTTTGTATGCATCTCTGTGTTGAGTAAAGGTGGTCTAGGATTATTTTTCCTTGGTTGCACATGTGGCATGATGGTAAAAATTTTGAAAAATTGATTTAAGTTTGCCTGCATTAAAGTTCCCGGCCACTAGGAGCGCCACTTCTGGGTGAGCATTTTATTCTTTGCTTATGGCCTTATAGAGTTGGTTGAGAGCGGTCTTAGTGCCAGCTTCACTTTGTGGTGGTACATAGTCAGCTACGAATAATACAGATGAGAACCCTCTTGGTAGATAGTGTGGTCGACAGCTTATCATAAGGTACTCTACCTCAGGCGAGCAACACCTCGAGACTTCTTTAATATTAGACATCGCGCAACAGCTGTTATTGACAAAAAGACACACACCCCCACCCCTCGTCTTACCAGAGGTAGCGTCTCTGTTCTGCCGGTGCAAGGAAAATCGTGGCAGCTCTATATTGTCCATTTCTTCGTTCAGCCACATCTCGGTTAAACATAAGATGTTACAGTTTGTAATGCCCCCTTGGTAGGATAATCTCAATACTAGGTCATTTGCACTTTTGCAATGAGAATGGAAGGCATTGGGAGTTTACTCGCTCTTCTCCGGATTCTCAGAAGGCTGCCCGATCTGCCGCCTCTTTTCCGGCGTCTTTTCTTCACGCAAAAGGCGTGGATCTGGGCCTGTTCCAGTGAAAGCAGGATATCCTTCTTGTCGAACTCGTGAAAGGAAAAAATTTCTTCCTGTCCGCGGTGAGTAATCGCTTTTATGAAGTTCCAGAAGTTATTTTCGGTAGCAGCAACATTATGTACACAATAAGTTTTAAAAAATGTGTTAACTTCTTGCAACTATAGGGGGTGCTGTTCCGCATTAGCATATTTGGGTCTCCAAATTAAACTGCCTCGTGCTAAATTCTTGATCGTACAATATGCATATTATTGTTATTATTGGATAGAAAACACCTTCTAGTTTCTATAGAAGTTGGAATTTTGTCTCTGAGTGGTACAGAACAATATCTACAGCACTTTTCATGACAGGGGTCAGATTTCAGAAATTTTTACCCCTGATCTGGAGTCTGTTTTTAAGGCGACAGTGAATGCTATGAAGAAACCGACACTGCCTACGTCTTCCTCTGGGTGTCTGTACGTCATCACGTTTTGAATGGAGTCTATTGCACAATCCCAGCCATTATAAAACCACAAAATGTATAGGGACCGCCCTTTCTCGTCGCGCGCCTGAAGCGTGAAGGACATCGGACTTGCCTCATTCCAAATCCTTGTCTAACCAGCAATATTTCTCCGGTCATGTTTTCAGTCGTTATAGTTGTTAAAAACATCATAATGTAGTTAATTTGAACCGTTTTATAGCAATTTATATCCGTTTAGTGCGATTTTGAGGAATTTCTTTGTTGTGCACTCTGAAACTTTGGACACGTTTTGGGGTCCCGTTCGATCGTTAGTGGATATTTCGAAGGACAGAGGACATCTATCGACCAAAAGACGTTTATAACATAGAAAGGATACATTGCCCAAGAATATGATGGAAGAACAGCTCAAAGTAAGCAATATTTAATATGATAAATCGTTGTTCTGTCGAAATATTTTAAACGCATATTTCGCCATTTTGTTTGGTATAGCTTCACTTGGCGAACCCTGTATTGAAAAGTAAGGATAATTTTAAAAATGTAAATCAGCGGTTGCATTAAGAACTAATTTGTCTTTCGATTCCTGTCAACCCTGTATTTTTTAGTCAAGTATATGATTAGCTTTCGATTAAACTAGATCACTCTGAAAGCTGACGTTCCTCATTTTGAGGCTTGAGTTGTGACTATTTCCATTGTATAACCACGGTTTTGTATGGCTAAATATGCACCTTTTCGAACAAACTGTATATGTATGTTGTAAAATGATGTTACAGGAGTGTCATCGGAAGAATTCTGAGAAGGTTAGTGAAAAAATTAATATATTTTGGCGGTGATTACGTTATAGCGCTCTTTGGCTGGAATCGATGCTCTGGTAACGTTTGCACATGTGGTATGCTAACTTATCGATTTATTGTGTTTTCGCTGAAAAACGCTTAGAAAATCTGAAATATGGTCTGAAATCACAAGAACTGGGTCTTTCCATTGCTATGCTTTGTCTATTTTTATGAAATGTTTTATGATGAGTAAATTGGTCATACACGTTGCTCTATCTAGTAATTCTAGTCGATTTGTGATGGTCGGTGCAATTGTAAACTGTGATTTCTACCTGAAATATGCACTTTTTTCTAACAAAAACTATCCTATACCATGAATATGTTATCAGACTGTCATCTGATGTTTTTTTTTATAGGTTATTGGCTATCAATATCTTAGTTGAGCCGAATTGGTGATAGCACCTGAAGGAGTAAGAAACTGATAGAGTTAGAATAGTGGTGTATTTTGCTAACGTGTTTAGCTAATAGATTTACATATTTTGTCTTCCCTATAAAACATTTTAAAAATCTGAAATGGTGGCTTTATTCACAAGATCTGTATCTTTCATCTGGTGTCTTGGACTTGTGATTTAATGATATTTAGATGCTACTATCTACTTGTGAAGCTATGCTAGCTATGCTAATCAGTGTGTGGGGGGTGATCCCGGACCCGGGGTAGAGGCTCGTGAAAGGTTAAACAAAAGGCACTTTTTTTTTTATTATTGCGCAATTGGTTGGGAGAATGTAAAACGTCAGCCATGTTCTTCGGCGCCATCTTGGGTATGAGAGGGGTATGTAGAGAAAGAGGCCGAATGCCATCTTTAAACACTCCACCATGCCTGACTGGCCCATAGGATGGGATGATAGCAGACACAAGCAGGTGTTTCACACAACTAAAAAACAACAGAAGAGAGGATGTAAGATAGAGTATAGAGCCCCCTCTTCCTCTCTCTCTCTCTGTCTCCCCCTCTTCCTCTCTCTCTCTCTATCTCTCTCCCCCTCTTCCTCTCTCTCTTCCTCTCTCTCTCTCTCTCTCTCTCTCCCTCTCTCTCTCTCTCTCTCTCTCTGTCTCCCCCTCTTCCTCTCTCTGTCTCCCCCTCTCTCTTCCTCTCTCTCTCTCTCTCTCTCTCTGTCTCCCCCTCTTCCTCTCTCTCTGTCTCCCCCTCTTCCTCTCTCTCTTCCTCTCTCTCTCTCTCTCTCTCTCTCCATCTCTCTCCCCCTCTTCCTCTCTCTCTTCCTCTCTCTCTCTCTCTGTCTCCCCCTCTTCCTCTCTCTCTCTGTCTCCCCCTCTCTCTTCCTCTCTCTCTCTCTCTCTCTCTCTCTCTGTCTCCCCCTCTTCCTCTCTCTCTTCCTCTCTCTCTCTCTCTCTGTCTCCCCCTCTTCCTCTCGCTCTTCCCCCCTCTCTCTCTCTCCATCTCTCTCCCCCTCTTCCTCTCTCTCTCTCCCCCCTCTTCCTCTCTCTCTCTCTCTCCCCCTCTTCCTCTCTCTCTCTCTGTCTCCCCCTCTTCCTCTCTGTCTTCCTCTCTCTCTCCATCTCTCTCTCTCTCTCCCCCGCTCCCTCTTTCTACTTTCTCTCTCTCTCTCTCTCTCCTGAACATAAAGAGATCTGGTGAAATATTTATGAATTTTAATATAGAATGCACACTAGCAGCCTTAGCATTTTCTTCTTGCAACCTTGGACCTTGAAAATGTTGTTATCCCCAGTGCATTAGTCATTGGGTAACATGGTGTGCGACCAAGTGAGTTCAAACCCTGGTCTCCTGTTTTGCTCAAGACTGTGTTAGCCCACTGTGCAAAAGCCTAGACATTAGTATCATCTTATTTAGTCAGATGAAAAACCACACTGTGAGTAAGTTAGTACTAAATGAAAGGTGTGTTTTTTTGCATCAAAAGCAACATTTATTCAGCTGCAAAATATCTTTATAATACTATTACCACATATTTTAAACTGTCAACATTTAGTTTGATCAGGTTGTCCTGGCTCATTCATCTCATTCATCTCATTCATCTCTCTCTCAAGATGACATCCAATATTCATGCAGCCAGCCCCATCCACTATCGCTTAGCGTTGAATTTCTCTTTTTCCCTTTTCCTAATGCAGACCAGATAAGAAGCAAGGCGGCTCCACGGTACCACAGATTCACTCCAGTGATCAGAGAGCGAGAGGTAAGTGTGAAACATAATCTGACCAGTGGAATAATGAAACTCAAGCATCCGATAATGGGCGGGAGGTTTCTATCTAAATGGTGATTATGGTGATTGTCCTCAGCCTAGCCCTTATCAGTTCCTGGAACCCCCTGCAGTTAGAACAAATATAACCACCCACCATTTTATTTGTGTTATTATTAAACAGACTAACACACCATTTTCTTTATCACATCACAGTCTTCCGTCCTCCCCTGGGCAGCTTCCTGGCCGGTGACTTCATCATATTCACTTCTGGGATAGATATCAAATTTGTAATTGGCTTCTTGTTACAAGACTTCTTGATTGATATCAGCACATTTAGAGAGACAAACCTTTCACATTCTGTATGGCGGCGCGTGTACAACACGAGGCTCGGCATCTACCCAGATTTAGCGAATTGGCAGTCATTTACTTAATAGTTCTTAGATTATTCACTCAGTACAGCCTGACGTACACTCTAAATAGCCGACAAGAACTCCTGGATTTTGAAACACAATGCACAAAGAGAGTTTTTTGACAACTTACAACTTCCACTGGAGATCGGGAAGACTCCCCGTGAGACTGAAACATAGCAGAGAGGAGGTACCTGGAGGCGGTGTCAAGATCGTAAACAAAGGCGAGGGAAGCGGAGTGGCCTCCGGGCTAGGCAACAGCTAACCCCACATCAGCTTTCACTAACCTAGCCATTTCCTCGCTAACGTCCGGTCAATGGCGAACAACATAAACGAAATACGACTAAGAATCATCTCACAAATTTTTTTGGTGGATTGTCACGGAAACGTGGCTAAACAACAGGCCGACAACGCTATTGGGCTAGAGGGGCGCGATGTCTTCAGGGCTGATCGTACGGCAGAGGACTCTGGTAAGACAGGAGGAGGTGGTCTGTGCATGTATGTAAACAAAGCATGGTATACAGAAGGTAACATAACCGGGAGTCACTGCTCAACCAATCTGGACTACCTGATGATTAGCTGCAGGCCTTTCTCATTGCCTCGGGAGCTTACATCCATTGTTGTTACTGCAGCTGATATACCTTGCGGATGCTAATGCTAAATTAACAATGAAAGAACTGCATTTTGCTAATAGCAAACAGCACATGCTGATGGTGCTTTTATTGTTGCAGGGGACTTTAACCTCTAATTCCTCCTAAACCCGGATCCGGGAGCACCCCCCACAGTAAAAAAGCTGACTAGCATAGCCTAGCATAGCGTCACAAGTAAATACTAGCATCTAAATATCATTAAATCACAAGTCCAAGACACCAGATGAAAGATACACATCTTGTGAATCCAGCCATCATTTCTGATTTTTAAAATGTTTTACAGGGAAGACACAATATGTAAATCTATTAGCTAACCACGTTAGCAAAAGACACCACTTTTTTTACTCCACCAGTTTTTTACTCCATCAGTAGCCATCACTAATTCGACCAAATAAAGATATAAATAGCCACTAACCAAGAAACAACTTCATAAGATGACAGTCTGATAACATATTTATTGTATAGCATATGTTTTTTTTTGAAAAATGTGCATATTTCAGGTATAAATCACAGTTCTACATTGCAGCTGCAATCTGAAATAGTGCCGAAGCTGCCAGAATAATTACAGAGACCAACGTCAAATACCTAATTACTCATCTTAAAACATTTCTGAAAAATACACAGCGTACAGCAAATGAAATCCCAACATCTTGTGAATCCAGCCAATATGTCAGATTTTTTAAGTGTTTTACAGCGAAAACACAATATAGCATTATATTAGCTTAGCACAATAGCCAGAAACACAAGCAATTTACCAGCAGCACAGGTTAGCGATCGTAACAATACAGCAAAAGATATATAATTTTGGACTAACCTTGATATACTTCGTCAGATGACAGTCCTGTAACATCATATTACACAATGCATATAGGTTTTGTTCGAAAATGTGCATATTTAGCAGCACAAATCGTTGTTATACAATGTGATCAGTGGCAACAGGTCATGCATTCTGGCCGGCGCCATCTTGGAAAGGCACCTAAGTTTACGATTATTTATCGATTAGATTGACTAAAAAATACAGGTTGGACAGCAAATGAAAGATGCATTAGTTATTAATGCAACCGCTGAGTTAGATTTTTTAAATGAACGTTACTAGACATACAGTGTGCGTTACAGCCAGACTAGTGCCGCAATAACGGCCGACAAATGCGTTTACATTTTTCCACATAAATACGGAATAACATCATAAATAGTTCTTACTTTTGGACGAGCTTCCATCAGAATCTTGGGCAAGGTGTCCTTTGTCCAAAAGAATCGTTGCTTGGTTGTAAAACGTCCTCTTCAACTTCGGAATTAGCAGCTAACAATAGCTATGTGGCCACAACATTCCCAAATCCCCAAAACGCAATACAAAGGAAATTCCGAAAATAGCAATATACTCGCATAAACTGATATAACTCGGTTTAAAATAACTTCGTTATGATGTTTCTAACACCTATATCGAATTAAATTACAGACGGATACAGCTAAGGCCGATAACTGAGCGTTTCAAAATGCCATCTTGAGGTCTTGCTTTGCGCAATGACGAACGACGAAAAGAGAGCGCACTTCGTTCCTTGGCCTTTTATAAGCTCTGAGAACTACGTAGACACTCCATTCCACTTCTCATTGGTTACTGACATCCATGGGAATGCGGGTGCAGTTCATGTCGACCCATAGGATACATACAGAGCTTTAAACTGATCTGAGAACAGAGCCTCGTTTTCAGACCTTCGCAGTTCCTGTCATGGATTTCGCTGCAGAAAGAGTTCTGGTTCACCCACAGACATAATTCAAACGGTTTTAGAAACTAGAGATTGTTTTCTATCCAATAGTAATAATAATATGCATATTGTACGAGCAAGAATTGAGTACGAGGCAGTTTAATTTGGGAACGATAAATGTCCAAGTTGAAACAGCACCCCCTGTAGTGTCAAGAGGTTTAACCACTCAAATCTGAAAACTGTTTCTCCCAAATTCCACCAAAAGGTCTCCTGCCCCACTAGGGGACACAATACACTAGACCACGTGTATACAAACATTCCGGAGGCTTACAAAGCCATTCCCCTCCCCCACATGGGACAGTCTATTCACCTTTCCACTGTTCCTGCTCACAAAGTATTTACCCCTTATTAAACGCGTGAAACCATCAGTGAGGACAGTCAGTGTGTGGACAGAGGGGTCAGACTCATTACTACAGCACCAGTTGCAACACACAGACTGGAGATTGTTTGCCCTTGACTCCATTACGGACATTGAAACATATGCTTCTTCCGTTCTGGATTACATCAACAATGTCACCACCCATAAACTAATATAGACCTTCCCCAACCAGAAGCCTTGGGTAAACAGAGAGGTCCGACTACTGCTAAAGGCACGCGACGCTGCTTTCAGATCCGGCGATGCGGAAGCCTACAGCTCATCCAGGGCCAACCTGAAAAAGGGCATCAAGATGGCTAAACATGACCACAAACTGCGGATTGAGGAGCACTTCAACAACAACTCCAACCCTCGACGCATGTGGCAGGGCATCCAAGCCATCACAGACTCTACCGGCCAAAAAAACCCTACAGCCAGAGACGTCTCCATCGCCGACGAGTTAAACAGGTTCTATGCTCGCTTCGACAGGGACAACAAGGATCCAGCCATCAAAGCTGAGCTCCTCTCAGATGACCTACCCCTCAGACTATCCATCGCAGATGTTTTGTCTGCACTGAGCAGGGTGAACGCACACAAGGCTGCTGGTCCTGATGGTGTCCCCGGTCGTGTGCTCAGAGCATGTGCTGGGCAGCTGGCTGAGGTCTTCACTGACATTTTCAACCTGTCACTGGCACAGGTGGTTACCCCCAAGATCATGAAGTGCTTCGAAAGACTGGTTTTGGCCTACCTTAAGTCCTGCCTCCCTCCAACACTGGATCCCCACCAGTTTGTTCACCGACCGAACAGGTCTACAGAGAATGCCATCTCCACAGCTTTACACTCTTCCCTGACTCACCTGGACAAAACCAACACCTATGTGAGAATGCTGTTCATAGATTATAGCTCAACATTCAATAGGACCATTCCCTATAGGCTGGTCACCAAACTCCATGACCTAGGGATCAGCCCCTCGCTCTGTAACTGGACTTTGGACTTCCTAACCAACAGACCACAGTCTGTCAGGTTAGACAACTTCACCTCCTCAACCATGAACCTGAACACCGGTGTGCCACAGGGCTGCGTGTTGAGCCCCCTCCTGTACTCCCTCTTCACCTAAGACTGCGTTCTTGTACACGGACCATTGTCAAGTTTGCAGACGACACCACGGTGGTAGGCCTGATCAGTGACAATGACGAGTCAGCCTACAGGGAGGAGGTCAAGTACCAGGCTGCATGGTGTGCTGACAACAACCTGGTTCTCAATGCAAAGAAAACCAAGGAGCTCATTGTGGATTACAGGAAGTCTAAAAGCTGCAGCCACGCCCCAGTTCTCATTGATGGCACTGAGGTGGAGCATGTGTCCAGCTTCAAATTACTGGGTGTCTACGTCTCTGAGGACTTCTCCTGGACCCTCAAGACCTCAACCCTGGTCAAAAAGGCACAGCAGCACCTGTACTTTTTGAGGAGGTTGAAGAAGGCCTGCCTGTCTCCCTAGGTCCTGGTGAACTGGTCGAGAGCATTCTGACTAACTGCGCCAGTGTGGTTTGGCAGATTCTCTGTCCCCAACTGAAAGGCCCTGCAACGGGTGGTGAAAAACGCCCAGCACATCACTGGTGCCCAGCTCCCTGCCATCGTAGACCTCCAGCGGAAGCGGTGTCTGTGTAGAGCGTGCGGCATCATCAGGGACCCTTCACATCCATGCCACAAACTGTTTGCACTCCTACCATCGGGTAGGCAGTACTGTTCTCTACGTTCCCGCACTAGCAGGCTCAATAACCGTTTCTTTCCAGCTACTGTAACCCTGCTGAACTCTGTGACACGGCACTAGCCATATCCACCCACCCACATCTTAGTACTGCCTCTCAGGGACCTTGTTGCTCTACTCTCTTTGCACTCTTCACGGTACTACTGGACTCTGACATTGCTTTGCAAAGTCTGATTAAGGACATTATTCAGTTGTACATGTCTACCTCGGGAACCTCATTGCTGCTATCCCTGCATTTCAGTTGCATGCCTCCTTGCACTTTCAATTTGCCTTCAATTTAGACTTGCCATTTGTACTTGCCATTTACCTTCATTGCACATTTATACATCCCACTTAATAACATACATTGTACTTAATTGTTTCACTTGTACATTTTTTTACCTCTTTTATTAGCACTTCTGGTCAGACGGCATTTTGTTGTACTGTACTTGTATTTGTTCAATGCCAATAAAGTTGAATCTAATCTAATCTAAATCTCTCCCTCCTGTCTTTCTGCTTCCTCCTTTCTCCTCCCTCCCTCTCTCCCTTCACTCTCCTCCTCGTTTCACCTTCCTCTCTCCACTCCTCCCTCCATTCTCTCTCCTCCTCCTTTCTCACCCTCCTGTCTTTCTGCTTCCTCCTTTCTCCTCCCTCCCTCTCTCTCCCTTCACTCTCCTCCTCGTTTCACCTTCCTCTCTCCACTCCTCCCTCCATTCTCTCTCCTCCTCCTTTCGCACCCTCCTGTCTTTCTGCTTTCTCCTCCCTCCCTCTCTCTCCCTTCACTCTCCTCCTCGTTTCACCTTCCTCTCTCCCCTCCATTCTCTCTCCTCCTCCTTTCTCACCCTCCTGTCTTTCTGCTTCCTCCTTTCTCGTCTCTCCGCTTCTCCTCCTTTCTGCCCTCCTCCCTCCCTGCCACCCTCCCGCCCTTTCTCCTCCCCTCCCCTCCTTCTCCTTCTCTTCCCTTCTACTATCTCTCCTGCCTCCCTCTCCCCCTCCTCCCTCTCCTCTCTCTCATCCTACCTCCTCCCTCTCCTCTCCCCCTCCTCCCTCTCCTTTCTCTATCCTCTCTCTCATCCTACCTCCTCCCTCTCCTCTCTCCCTCCTCCTCCCCTTTCTCACACATAGACGTATATCTAATCAAGGCTGTCAGTCATACATTCCTAACATCTTTCATCTTAAATGTTCAGATGTGGATGAATTGCAGAAATTATTGTGTCTCCAGTGTAAAGAAATATTTCAGTCTTTTCATCAATGTCTGCATTCCAAATACCACCCTATTCCCTATACAGTGCACTACCTTTGACGAGAGCCCTAGGGGGACCTGGTTAAAACAAGGGGACTTAAATGGATTCCTCAGGATTTTGGCAGGATTTATCTGCTTCCCCAGATGAACTTGTGGATACCATTTTTATGTATCTGTGTTCAGTATGAAGGAAGTTAGAGGTCTTTTTCTGAGCAAATTCTGACTAGAGTTTATGGCAGTGACTTAAAGTCATGTGTATCTACTAGCATGCTAGCAGACACCTATACACTCTTAGAAAAAAAAGGTGCTATCTAGTACAACCAAAAAGGGTTCTACCTGGAACCAAAAAGGGTTCTCTTATGGGGACAGCTGAAGAACTATTTTGAAACCATTTTCTCTAACAGTGTAGACATCCAGTCATTGAGCTAAATCTAGTTAGCATTGGCTCGCAAAACTACCTCTAACTTCCTTCATACTGGACACAGCGACATACACATTTGTACCCACGAGATCATCATTGCCAAAACCTCGATGTATCCCTTTAACCTGAGTGTATTCAGAGCCATTTCGGCTCCGGAGTTAGTCCACCAATGTAAAGAAGTATTACATTGGTAGAAACTGGTACTGCTTGATGTGTTTGATTCCCAGTTCTTATAAATATGGGCCAGTCATCTGGGTTCTATTAGGAATGGTTAAATATGCAGCAATGTTAAAGGCACTGCATCGCAGTGCTAGCTGTGCTCCAGAGACTCTGGGTTCGAGCCCAGGCTCTGTCACAGCCGGCCGCGACCGGGAGGTCCATGGGTCGACGCACAATTTGCCCAGCGTCGTCCGGGTTAGGGAGGGTTTGGCCGGTAGGGATATCCTTGTCTCATCGCGCACTAGCGACTCCTGTGGTGGGCCGGGCGCAGTGCGCGCTAACCAAGGGAGCCAGGTGCACGGTGTTTCCTCCGACACATTGGTGCGGCTGGCTTCCGGGCTGGATGCGCGCTGTGTTAAGAAGCAGTGCGGCTTGGTTGGGTTGTGTTTCGACCTTCGTCTCTCCCGAGTCCGTACGGGAGTTGTATCGATGAGACAAGATAGTAACTACTAACAATTGGATACCACGAAATTGGGGAGAAAAGGGGGTAAAATAAAAAAATATATATATATTTTTTAATGTCAGGGAATAGGAGACATGTTAAGATGTCAGGGAATAGGAGACATGTTAAGATGTCAGGGAATAGGAGACATGTTAAGATGTCAGGGAATAGGAGACATGTTAAGATGTCAGGGAATAGGAGACACGTTAAGATTTCAGGGAATAGGAGACACGTTAAGATGTCAGGGAATAGGAGACACGTTAAGATGTCAGGGAATAGGAGACACGTTAAGATGTCAGGGAATAGGAGACACGTTAAGATGTCAGGGAATAGGAGACACGTTAAGATGTCAGGGAATAGGAGACACGTTAAGATGTCAGGGAATAGTAGACATGTTAAGATGTCAGGGAATAGGAGACATGTTAAGATGTCAGGGAATAGGAGACATGTTAAGATGTCAGGGAATAGGAGACATGTTAAGATGTCAGGGAATAGGAGACACGTTAAGATGTCAGGGAATAGTAGACATGTTAAGATGTCAGGGAATAGGAGACATGTTAAGATGTCAGGGAATAGGAGACACGTTAACATGTCAGGGAATAGGAGACATGTTAACATGTCAGGGAATAGGAGACATGTTAAGATGTCAGGGAATAGGAGACATGTTAAGATGTCAGGGAATAGGAGACACGTTAACATGTCAGGGAATAGGAGACATGTTAAGATGTCAGGGAATAGGAGACACGTTAACATGTACATTTGAAAACGTCAATGTGGTTGAAGGATTTATTTGAAGGATTCTATTTCTTTTAAATGTCATTGTAGTTCATAAATCTATTTATTTATATTAAATAGAGTAAAGCAGGTATTTCCCTTGAAATAAAGATGACGTTATAAATTGTAGACTTTGTCTTGAAAGCAGCACAGAACTATATTTAGTCAACCACAATGGAAAATTCATAAAAAGATACCCTTGTAAAATCAGAACACCTTCAGTTGAAATATAGGTGTTACCAACATGTAATCAACAGTACCTTAACTCTCGCTCAGAGCTGTCCTATATACTCATCCTGAGGTTGGCATTCAAATGTTATAATCTATTTTGGTTTCTTTTTGCCCACACCTATTGGCAGGCTTTACATTACTGACACACACACACACGCACACACACACACACACACACACTTTGTTAACCACAGCTGGTGCACGATCTCTAAGGTTACGGATGCTTCTAGAGTTCAAGAACCTCATGATAAGCTGCAGACACATGCTATTTACCAATAAAGTTGATCTATATTTTTCATAGGTGTCTATTTACCACCTCAAACCGTTGCTGGCACTAAGACCGCACTCAACGAGCTGTATATGGTCATAAACAAACAAGAAAATGCACATCCAGAGGTGGCGCTTCTACTGGCCGGTGATTTTAGTCACTTGTGCAGCTAGAGGTGACAAAACTCTTAATCACCTTTACTCCACACGCAGAAAGTCATACAAGGCTCTCTCTCGCCCTCCAGTTGGCAAATCTTACCATAACTCTATCCTCCTGATTCCTGCTTAAAAGCAAACTCAAACAGTAAGTACCAGTGACTTGCTCAATACAGAAGTGGTCCGTTGAAGCAGATGGTAAGCTGGTCCGTTGAAGCAGATGCTAAGCTTGTGTCACGTTCCTGACCTGATTTCCCTTATTTTGTATGTATTTAGTATGGTCAGGGCGTGAGTTGGGGTGGGTTGTCTATGTGTGTTTTCTATGTTGGGGTTTTTGTGTTCGGCCTGGTATGATTCTCAATCAGAGGCAGCTGTCAATCGTCGTCCCTGATTGAGAATCATACTTAGGCAGCCGGGGTTTCACGTGTGGTTTGTGGGTGTTTGTTCCTGTGTTAGTGTTTCGCCACACGGGACTGTTACGGTATGTTCGTTTATTGTTTTGTATCGTGTATTGTTTTCGTGTTCATTAAATTACCATGGAAACTTACCACTCTGCAAATTGGTCCTCCAATCCTTCCCGCCTCTCCTCGTCCGATGAGGAGTACGACTTAGACTGCCGTTACAGCTTGAGGACTGTTTCGCTACCACAGACTGGAATATGTTCCCGGGATTCATCCGATAACATTGAGTTGTTTAATTAACACTGGCTTCATTAATAAGTGAATCGACGACGTCATCCCTACAGTGACTGTACGTACATATCCCAACCAGAAGCCATGGATTACGGGCAACATTTGCTCTTAGTTAAAGGCTAGAGCTGCCGTATTCCAGGAGAGGGAAACTAATCCAGACACCCTCCTGTACTCCCTGTTCACCCACGACTCCAACAACATCATTAAGTTTGCAGATGACACGAAGGTGGTAGGCTGGATCACCAACGATAATAAAACAAGAAACGGGGTGGGGGTGGGGCCGAGCACGCCCCCATCCACATCGACGGGGGCTGTAGTGGAGCGGGTCGAGAGCTTCAAGTTTCTTGGTGTCCACATCACTAAGGAATTAACATGGTCCATACACTCCAACACAATCGTGAAGAAGGCTCTAAAACGCCTCTTCCCTCTCAGGAGGCTAAAAAGATTTGGTATGAGCCTCATCACTGCTTGGTATGACAACTGCTCGGCGTCCGACCGCTAGGCGCTACAGAGGGTAGTGAGTACAACCCAGTACATCATTGGGGCCGAGCTCCCTGCCATCCAGGACCTCTATAGCAGGCGGTGTCAGAGGAAGGCCATAAAAATTGTCAAATATTCCAGCCACCCAAGTCATAGATTGTTCTCTCTGCTACCACACGTCAAGTTGTACCAAATCTGGAACCAACAGGACCCTGATCGGTTTCTACCCCCAAGCCATAGGACTGATAAATAGTTAACCAAATAGCTGCCTAGACTATTCTACCCCCAAGCCATAGGACTGATAAATAGTTAACCAAATAGCTGCCTAGACTATTCTACCCCCAAGCCATAGGACTGATAAATAGTTAACCAAATAGCTGCCTAGACTATTCTACCCCCAAGCCATAGGACTGATAAATAGTTAACCAAATAGCTGCCTAGACTATTCTACCCCCAAGCCATAGGACTGATAAATAGTTAACCAAATAGCTGCCTAGACTATTCTACCCCCAAGCCATAGGACTGATAAATAGTTAACCAAATAGCTGCCTAGACTATTCTACCCCCAAGCCATAAGACTGATAAATAGTTAACCAAATAGCAAATAGTTAACCAAATATATTTCCTCTTCGTCTGAGGAGGAGTAGCAAGGATCGGACCAATGTGCAGCGTGGTAAGTGTCCATAATAGATTTTTAATAAATCAAAATAAACACAGAACAAAAATAACAAAACACAAACAAACAACCGAAACAGTCCCGTATGGTGCAAACACTGAAACAGGAAACAACCACCCACAAAACACAATAGAAAACAGGCTACCTAAATATGGCTCCCAATCAGCGACAACGACTGACACCTGCCTCTGATTGAGAACCATACTAGGCCAAACACATAGAAATATAACAACAGAACAAAACATAGAAAAACAACATAGAATGCCCACCCCAACTCACGCCCTGACCAACTAAAATAAAGACATAAAAAAGGAACTAAGGTCAGAACGTGACATAACCAAATAGCTACCTAGACTATTCTACCCCCAAGCCATGAGCCACTTTTCTTATGACTCGTCACATATGCTGCTGCTACTGTTTATTATCTATCCTGCTTCCTAGTCACTTTAACCCTACCTATATGTACCTATCTACCTTAATTGTACATATCTACCTTAATTACCTTGTACACCTGCACATATACTTGGTACTGGTACTTCCTTTATTTGGCTAATTTATTGTTACTCATTGTGTATTTATTCCTTGTGTTATTATCTTTCTATTTTTCTCTCTGCATTGTTGGGAAGGGCCTGTAAGTAAACATTTCACTATTCATCTACACCTGTTGTTCACAAAGTATTTGACAAATAAAATTATATTATATTTGACACAGACAGACAAGACAGACAGACAAGACAGACAAGACAGACAAGACAGACCAGACAGACCAGACAGACCAGACAGACAGACAGACAGACAGACAGACAGACAGACAGACAGACAGACAGACAGACAGACAGACAGACAGACAGACAGACAGACAGACAGACAGACAGACAGGACACACACACACACACACACACAGAAGGCTGCCAGGGACCATCACAGGAGCCGTAGTTCTCAGTGATAGCTGCAAAACAATCCCTCAACACACCACTTTCCTCTCCCAATTTTCTCTACCTCCACCGCTCCAAAGAATATGAGTAGTTAAACTGTGAGACTATGCCTGTGTCGCCAAATAACACGCTCTTCCCTACATAGTGCACTACTTTAGATCAGGGCCCTGGTCAAAAGTAGTGCACTAACTAGGGAATAGAGTATTATCTGGGTGTATGTAGACACTGAACTCTGAAATTCCAACAAATAGAAAGGGCTGACTGGAAAAGCAATTTAAATTACTCGACACATGGAAAAGGACCGCTTTGTTTGGCATTCTAATGAAGATTAAGTTTCACATCCGAGCAAAGACACATTTAAATTGTATATTTCAGCCGAGCCATTATTGAAGGGTAGATAACGGTGGTCAAATAAGACAACGTGTGTGTGTGTGTGTGTGTGTGTGTGTGTGTGTGTGTGTGTGTGTGTGTGTGTGTGTGTGTGTGTGTGTGTGTGTGTGTGTGTGTGTGTGTGTGTGTGTGTGTGTGTGTGTGTGTGCGTGCGTGTGTGCGTGCACGATCACTGACCACGTATCTACTAATCCACTTCTCGTACATTGCTTTCCCATAAACTCCAACCGGATCCTTGTCTGTCTGATAACCTCTTCACATCCACTTCCACAGAGCACTGACTATATGAAAACCTTGTCTCTTTCTCTCCCACAGAGCACTGTCTGTCAGATAACCTCATCACATCCACTTCCACAGAGCACTGACTATATGAAAACCTCGTATCTTTCTCTCCCACAGAGCACTGTCTGTCAGATAACCTCATCACATCCTCTTCCACAGAGCACTGACTATATGAAAACCTCATCTCTTTCTCTCCCACAGAGCACTGTCTGTCAGATAACCTCATCACATCCTCTTCCACAGAGCACTGACTATATGAAAACCTTGTCTCTTTCTCTCCCACAGAGCACTGTCTGTCAGATAACCTCATCACATTCTCTTCCACAGAGCACTGACTATATGAAAACCTCGTCTCTTTCTCTCCCACAGAGCACTGTCTGTCAGATAACCTCATCACATCCTCTTCCACAGAGCACTGACTATATGAAAACCTTGTCTCTTTCTCTCCCACAGAGCACTGTCTGTCAGATAACCTCATCACATTCTCTTCCACAGAGCACTGACTATATGAAAACCTCGTCTCTTTCTCTCCCACAGAGCACTGTCTGTCAGATAACCTCATCACATCCTCTTCCACAGAGCACTGACTATATGAAAACCTTGTCTCTTTCTCTCCAACAGAGCACTGTCTGTCAGATAACCTCATCACATCCTCTTCCACAGAGCACTGACTATATGAAAACCTCGTATCTTTCTCTCCCACAGAGCACTGTCTGTCAGATAACCTCATCACATCCTCTTCCACAGAGCACTGACTATATGAAAACCTTGTCTCTTTCTCTCCCACAGAGCACTGTCTGTCAGATAACCTCATCACATCCTCTTCCACAGAGCACTGACTATATGAAAACCTCGTATCTTTCTCTCCCACAGAGCACTGTCTGTCAGATAACCTCATCACATCCTCTTCCACAGAGCACTGACTAAGAAAACCTCCTCTCCTTGTCTCCCACAGAGCACTCACTGACCACAGTGACAACAATGATTGACAACACCTCAACCTGAGACCATACAAACTGCTTGGTTGATGAAGATACAGCCAACAGGTTGGCCACACCCCTCCACACCGTCCCCGACCAATCGTTGAACTCTTCAAAAGCGTTTCACAACAATCAACACTTCTGAACGACGTTGCCTTCTGACACAATCTCACCCTTTAACCAGAAAAACAACAGCCTGGTCCCACATCAGTGACTGTAGCTCCAGCCTGGTCCCACAACAGTGACTGTAGCTCCAGCCTGATCCCACATCAGTGACTGTAGCTCCAGCCTGGTCCCACATCAGTGACTGTAGCTCCAGCCTGGTCCCACAACAGTGACTGTAGCTCCAGCCTGATCCCACAACAGTGACTGTATCTCCAGCCTGGTCCCACAACAGTGACTGTAGCTCCAGCCTGGTCCCACAACAGTGACTGTAGCTCCAGCCTGATCCCACAACAGTGACTGTATCTCCAGCCTGGTCCCACATCAGTGACTGTAGCTCCAGCCTGATCCCACATCAGTGACTGTAGCTCCAGCCTGATCCCACATCAGTGACTGTAGCTCCAGCCTGATCCCACATCAGTGACTGTAGCTCCAGCCTGGTCCCACATCAGTGACTGTAGCTCCAGCCTGGTCCCACAACAGTGACTGTAGCTCCAGCCTGGTCCCACATCAGTGACTGTAGCTCCAGCCTGGTCCCACATCAGTGACTGTAGCTCCAGCCTGGTCCCACATCAGTGACTGTAGCTCCAGCCTGATCCCACATCAGTGACTGTAGCTCCAGCCTGGTCCCACATCAGTGACTGTAGCTCCAGCCTGGTCCCACATCAGTGACTGTAGCTCCAGCCTGATCCCACATCAGTGACTGTAGCTCCAGCCTGATCCCACATCAGTGACTGTAGCTCCAGCCTGGTTCCACAACAGTGACTGTAGCTCCAGCCTGGTCCCACAACAGTGACTGTAGCTCCAGCCTGGTCCCACAACAGTGACTGTAGCTCCAGCCTGGTTCCACAACAGTGACTGTAGCTCCAGCCTGGTCCCACAACAGTGACTGTAGCTCCAGCCTAGTCCCACAACAGTGACTGTAGCTCCAGCCTGATCCCACATCAGTGACTGTAGCTCCAGCCTGGTCCCACAACAGTGACTGTAGCTCCAGCCTGATCCCACATCAGTGACTGTAGCTCCAGCCTGGTCCCACAACAGTGACTGTAGCTCCAGCCTGGTCCCACAACAGTGACTGTAGCTCCAGCCTGGTCCCACAACAGTGACTGTAGCTCCAGCCTGGTCCCACAACAGTGACTGTAGCTCCAGCCTGGTTCCACAACAGTGACTGTAGCTCCAGCCGGATCCCACAGCAGTGACTGTAGCTCCAGCCTGGTCCCACAACAGTGACTGTAGCTCCAGCCTGGTCCCACATCAGTGACTGTAGCTCCAGCCTGGTCCCACAACAGTGACTGTAGCTCCAGCCTGGTCCCACATCAGTGACTGTAGCTCCAGCCGGATCACACAACAGTGACTGTAGCTCCAGCCGGATCCCACAGCAGTGACTGTAGCTCCAGCCTGATCCCACAACAGTGACTGTAGCTCCAGCCTGATCCCACAACAGTGACTGTAGCTCCAGCCGGATCCCACAGCAGTGACTGTAGCTCCAGCCTGGTCCCACAACAGTGACTGTAGCTCCAGCCTGATCCCACAACAGTGACTGTAGCTCCAGCCGGATCCCACAAAGACCAGTAAACGAAGAGGAATAACTGTTATCTGAAGCTGCTCACACAGTAACATGGTGCCCCCTCTTCCTACCTTTTGAAGTTGGGAACCGTCTTTCAAAGTACTCTCTGTCCATCTTCTCTCTGTCCATCTTCTCTCTGTCCATCTTCTCTCTGTCCATCTTCTCTCTGTCCATCTTCTCTCTGTCCATCTTCTCTCTGTCTTTCTCTTATCTTTCTGCCCATCTTCTCTCTGTCCATCTTCTCTCTGTCTTTCTCTTATCTTTCTGCCCATCTTATCTCTGTCCATCTTTTCTTTCTGTCCATCTTCTCTTTCTGTCCATCTTCTCTTTCTGTCCATCTTCTCTTATCTTTCTGCCCATCTTATCTCTGTCCATCTTCTCTTTCTGTCTATCTTCTCTTTCTGTCCATCTTCTCTTTCTGTCCATCTTCTCTTTCTGCCCATCTTCTCTCTGTCCATCTTCTCTTTCTGTCCATCTTTTCTTTCTGTCCATCTTCTCTCTCTGTCCATCTTCTCTTTCTGTCCATCTTCTCTTTCTGCCCATCTTCTCTCTGTCCATCTTCTCTCTGTCCATCTTCTCTCTGTCCATCTTCTCTCTCTGTCAATCTTCTCTTTCTGTCCATCTTCTCTTTCTGCCCATCTTCTCTTTCTGCCCATCTTCTCTCTGTCCATCTTCTCTCTCTGTTAATCTTCTCTCTCTGTCAATCTTCTCTTTCTGTCAATCTTCTCTTTCTGTCCATCTTCTCTTTCTGTCCATCTTCTCTTTCTTCCCATCTTCTCTCTGTCCATCTTCTTTCAGTCCATCTTCTCTTTGTGTGAGTACAAAGGGACAGTAAAAACCTGCCACTTTGTCACGATAGGACGGACAAAAGAGAAACCTGCGATGCGTTTTCCGGAGATTTTGACACTGCAGGCGGTGTGTGTGTGTGTAAGTGTGTGTGTGAGTGTGTGTGTGGCCATGCAGCAATACCCAGCTGCTTGGTCCCACTATGATGTGTGTAAGAGTCGGATCTACACAGAGGAAGGGTTAACATGGGACTACATGGCCTGTCAACCAGAAGCTACAGTCATGACCAAGTACCTGACCGTCAGCCTGGACCCGCCCAATATCACCTGTGGAGACCCACCTGAGACATACTGCACACTGGTGAGTACTGTGATGGTGAAAGATACACGCACACACACACACGCACACACACAAACTTGTATGGACACACTGGGGCGGCAGGTAGCCTAGTGGTTAGAGTGTAGGGGCGGCAGGTAGCCTAGTGGTTAGAGTGTAGGGACGGCAGGTAGCCTAGTAGTTAGAGTGTAGGGACGGCAGGTAGCCTAGTGGTTAGAGTGTAGGGGCGGCAGGTAGCCTAGTGGTTAGAGTGTAGGGGCGGCAGGTAGCCTAGTGGTTAGAGCGTTGGACTAGTAACTGAAAGGTTGCTAGATAGAATCCCCCGAGCTGACAAGGTAAAAATCTGTCCTTCTGGACCCTGAACAAGGCAGTTAACCCACTGTTTCCTAGGACGTCATTGTAAATAAGAATTTGTTCTTAACTGACTTTGCATGCACAGGCACACACAGTTGGCTGTGACGAATGAGAAGGTAGGTTCCAACCCACATACTGTGCTGAGTCTCTGACTGGACTGGAATGGACTTAGTGGACTGGACTAGGCAACAAGATGAACGGACTTGTACACCCCTACACAACGGGATGTATGCATACACACATACCGCTGTGCTTGTGTGTGTGTTGGGCGGTGACATTGCGATAGTGATGTTCTTGGATTAGATTCCCCATCCTGCTCTTGTTGTTTGACGCCTGTATAGTACAGCGAGCAGGAAGTTGCCCCCGCTGTGTACGGTGATATCATGAGTAGATGGAGATCTTTGATTAGAATGAGGATCTGCACAGTCTGTCGTTAAAAAATAAAAGTGGCTCCTGAAAGCTCTTTTCCTTCTCAAACTCCAGATGGCACAGACACGTTTAGTAGCTCGGCAACATGGAAGAGAGAGAAGAGCGTCGCAGTGTGTGTGTGTGTGTGTGTGTGTGTGTGTGTGTGTGTGTGTGTGTGTGTGTGTGTGTGTGTGTGTGTGTGTGTGTGTGTGTGTGTGTGTGTGTGTGTGTGTGTGTGTGTGTGTGTGTGCATGCAAGATATTCTGTTTTTATCTGTTGACATGCTTAGCGGGCACACAGTCCTGACTGGTAGTCCTGGCCTTAGTCTCAGAAGCCTCCCACAGTTACTATGGCAATGTGGAGAGCATGTTCTGTCGATGAGCTCGTGTCAGCCAATCACAAGGCCCCGTGCTGCATGCTCGGGACAAAGGAACTAATTCTCTACTGCCAGACTTCCAGAGTTGCATCATGACTAGATGGATAGGAGAGCAGACTTGGTCTCTGCCCCTCTGTCCTTGTGTTACCGATACCATTATGTCTGTCTGTCTGTTTGAGGACAATGGTGTTGGCTTATTCAAGCAGCTTGCTGATCAGTTTATCAACACAGTCTGAAAGTGTTTTTTATAATACAGTAGTCATTACATGCAGTAACAGCACAAGGTATTGTCGATCATGTTAAAAAAAACACGTTTTTCCACTGAGATACCTTTGTGGAATCATGTTTGATACCTCTGTGATTCCTCTGTGATTCCTTTGTGATACCTGTGTGATTCATCTGTGATTCCTTTGTGATTCCTCTGTGATTCATCTGTGATACCTCTGTGATTCATCTGTGATTCCTTTGTGATTCATCTGTGATTCATCTCTGATTCATCTGTGATTCATCTGTGATTCCTGTGTGATTCATCTGTGATTCCTCTGTGATTCCTCTGTGATTTTCAGTGTCCCTTTGCTTCCAGTTGAATCCTTACTTTCACATATATTGGTTGGAGAACTACTTCTGCCAAAGGTACAATGTGCCACGTAGGAGTATGGTAGTGTGGAACAGGACAGAGACAGGACAGGAGAGGACAGGAGAGGACAGAGACAGATACACAGGACAGGACAGGACAGAGACAGAGACAGATACACAGGACAGGACAGAGACAGATACACAGGACAGGACAGGACAGAGACAGATACACAGGACAGAGACAGATACACAGGACAGGACAGGACAGAGACAGAGACAGATACACAGGACAGGACAGAGACAGAGACAGAGACAGATACACAGGACAGAGACAGATACACAGGACAGGACAGGACAGAGACAGAGACACAGGACAGGACAGGTCAGAGACAGATACACAGGACAGAGACAGATACACAGGACAGGGCAGATACACAGGACAGAGACAGATACACAGGACAGGACAGGACAGGACAGGACAGGTCATGACATGACATTACAGGACAGGGCAGATACACAGGTCAGAGACAGATACACAGGACAGGGCAGATACACAGGTCAGAGACAGATACACAGGACAGGGCAGATACACAGGTCAGAGACAGATACACAGGACAGGGCAGATACACAGGTCAGAGACAGATACACAGGACAGGGCAGATACACAGGACAGAGACAGATACACAGGACAGGGCAGATACACAGGACAGAACAGATACACAGGACAGAGACAGATACACAGGACAGGGCAGATACACAGGACAGGGCAGATACACAGGACAGGACAGATACACAGGTCAGAGACAGATACACAGGACAGGGCAGATACACAGGACAGGACAGAGACAAGACAGATACACAGGACAGGAGAGAGACAGGACAGATGCACAGGACAGCACAGAGACAGAGACAGGACAGAGACACAAGACAGGATGGAGAGACAGGACAGGACAGGAAAGAGAGACAGGACAGGACAGAGAGATAGGACAGAGACAGGGGGGCAGGGAAGTACAGAACAGTACAGGACAGAGAGACAGGACAGTACAGGACAGAGAGACAGGACAGTACAGGACAGAGAGATCAGACAGGACAGTACAGGACAACAGGACAGTACAGGACAGAGAGACAGGACAGGAGTACAGAACAAAGAGACAGGACAGCGAGACAGGACAGAACAAAGAGACAGGACAGTACTGGACAGAGAGACAGGATAGTACAGTACAGGAGGACAGGACAGTACAGTTCAGGACAGAAAGACAGGACAGGGTGGGACAGAAAGACAGGAGAGAGAGACAGCACAGAACAGAACAGGACAACAAGACAGGGAGACAGGACAGGACATAGAGACAGGATATGACAGGACAGAGAGACAGGATATGACAGGACAGAGAGACAGAACAGGACAGAGGGATATGACAGGACAATACAGGGCAGAGACACAAGGCATATCAGGACAGAGAGAGAGAGAGAGAGAGACTGAACAGGACAGGACAGGAGAGGACAGGAGACGACAGGTGCGCTGCGTCCAGGAGTTAGCCCTGTTTTTATTTTTAGACCCGCTGCTTTGGAAGGAGGATGTGTAAAACCAGTGAGCTCTTTCCTGTGGGGTGTGTGCTGCAGTGTTAGATACTCGCTCTGTGTGGATCCGAGGTCATGAATATTCACACAGAAGATGAATAACGTGTGTGTACAGTAGTAGATTATCGCTTTAGCCAAGGTACATTCATTTGGAGAACATTACATTATATCCATATTGTGTAACAAACAAGACAGACATATAAAAGGATCCATTGTATATTGGATTGTTTCCCCGCGGAATTCCTCAAGTTTATTTGTTCGTTACATATAAATGAAAATAAATTTGCGTTTCACATTAGTTGGCAAACACTTTACATTTTAAGTTCCCTTATTACTATGTAACTAAGCAGTAATAACCGTAGTAACATCATAGTAGTTACATAGGTATTACTATGTAAACACATAGTAGTAGGGTTGTAGGGCTATCAGTTATTACA
This sequence comes from Salvelinus alpinus, assembly GCF_045679555.1. NCBI lineage: Eukaryota > Metazoa > Chordata > Actinopteri > Salmoniformes > Salmonidae > Salvelinus > Salvelinus alpinus. The sequence continues at coordinate 6,628,828 of NC_092108.1, forward strand.
CAATTGGAACAGGGACTGTGTAATTGAAGGTTTTTCCACATGTGTAATTACTGATGTTAATACACATTTTCTTGTTCCACTATGTAAATAAATGTTTTGTAATTACACGTTTGAAAATCACCTGTGAATTACCACGTTAATAACTTGACCAGAAAGGTGTCACTAGCATCGAATCCACATGTAATACAATGTTCATAAATTCCCTAGAACCTATTTACAATTGCTGCTCGGCACACCCTGTCATTAACTACCGGTAAATGTTTTATTTGTTTATTTCTATGCTATGGCTCAAAGGCTATACTGAATCAAGTGTAATGTAAACAGTTATGTACAGTGCATTCTGAAAGAATTCAGACTTTTTACAGGTTACAGCCTTATTCTAATACTGATTCAATTGTTTTTTTCCTTGTCTACACACAATCCCCAATAATGACAACAACAAAAGAACATCCCCACAGCATGATGTTGCCACAACCTCGCTTCCCCGTAGGGATGGTGTCAGGTTTCTTCCAGATGTGACGCTTGGCATTCAGGCCTGATTGGTGAAGTGCTGCAGAGATGGTTGTCCTTTAAGGAAGGTTCTCCCATCTCCACAGAGGAACTCTGGAGCTCTGTCAGAGTGACCATCGGGTTCTTGGTCACCTCCCTGGCAAAGGCCCTTCTCCCCCGATTGCTCAATTTGGCCGGGCGGCCAGCTCTAGGAAGAGTCTAGGTGGTTCCAAACTTCTTCCTTTTAAGAATGATGGAGGCCACTGTTCTTGGGGACCTTCAAATGGTACAGAAATGTGTTGGTATCCTTCCCCAGATCTGTGCCTCGACACAATCCTGTCTCGGAGCTCTACAGACAATTCATTCAACCTCATGGCTTGGTTTTTGCTCGGACACCCACTGTCAACTGTGGGTCCTTATATAGACAGGTGTGTGTCTTTCCAAATCATGTCCAATCAATTTAATTTACCACAGGTGGACACCAATCAAGCTGAAGAAACAGCTCAAGGATGATCAACGGAAACAGGATGCACCTGAGCTCAATTTCCAATCTCATTATGTCTGAATGCTTATGTAAATAAGGTATTTGTGACTCACAACCTGGATTCGGGTCTTATGTAGCAAAATGTGAAATTGTGTTTTTTTACATTGGATAGAAGTAGAGACTCAGAGCTAGAAACTGGTTTATCATACACTACAGTTGAGGAACAATGGGAAAGTAATTCTGCTTTGAAAGTTGATCAACTTGTAAACTCACGTTTGAAAAAACGTTTTGGTATCTGGTCAAGAGCTCTGTCTTTTTTGCAGAAGTTTACTGACACCGGCCATATTCAAAGGGCGTTGTACACACGTCACGAGCCAGCCAGGTAACGTTAGCTAAATTATACAGCAATGAATAAAGTGCCAACACTGCCTAACATTAGGCTTTATCTAGAAAGCAAACAGCTCTGGGAAACTAATAATAACATTGGCTAGGGAGCCAGCCAGATAACGTTAGCTAGCTAGCTAACAGTACACTTTAGCTTGAAATGAAACCACTTTCTGTCAAAATTAGAAATGTATAATATCTGAAAATGTAGCTAGCTAATATTAGACCTTAGATCTTACTTGTAGAATGTACATCAACATGCATCATGAACGCATCTCCCTGTCAGGTATGCCATACCACTGTTTCCGTTAGATTGAAGATGTAATTTTCTCCATCTCTATAGCTATCATACTCTAATTCCACTGATTTCAAAACTTGATCGTCCAGAAAATGGGGAGCAACCCTTATGCAGCTCCACTACACAACACATTTTTTTTAAAGGCGCGTTCGACAGGATTACCAACACAGACTGACGAGCTGAAATAGACAGACGCCTTCAATATGGCAGACCAATCCGAACTCCGAACTCTAGCATGTCCAGCCCGCTCATTATCTCAGCCAATCATGGCTAATGGGAAGGTTTCCAAATTGTTCTATGGCTTAACCAACAAGGCTTGTGATTTAACAATTGTATTCATATTTACAGATGGCATACAAGTTTGTTATTAAGGCACATGAAAGTTTACATGTCCGGGAAGGCATTTCTGCCAAAAAACGCATTTTGATTTCTTACGTTCAAACGGCTCTCCTGTGAAGTCGTGTCTGGCGACATACAACTAGTATCCTGAATCGGGTCACATTTCTGTTTTTTATTTTGAATAAATTTGCAAATACATCTGAAAACTTGTTTTCACTTTGTCAATACAGGGTACTGTGTGTAGATTAATGAATAATAAAAAATAATTGTATCAATTTACGTTTTCCAAGATGGCGTAAAAATAATCACCTTCTTCGTATTTTTCGTATATATTTCGTATATATTTTAATCTCACTTTCCGTCTACGGACTGAATATTTTTATACGTTAGAACCGGAACCCCCATCAGAAGATAGCCAGCTAACTAGCTACTAGCTAGTAGTCAGTTAGCCACTGCTAACAGTCTTCACCATCAACTTGGACACCAACCAGCCTCAGCTCGGTCAATACCTGCCAGTCTGCACAGCGCAATATCAACCCAGAGTATACCTGACTGCTTTTTCTCTACCACAACTCCAGATTCCTACCGCAAGCTCTGGACCTTTACACCGGATCATCGCAGCTAGCTAGCTGCAATCCGAGTGGCTACTCCTGGCTAACGCCTCTGTCCCGAAACCAGCCCCATTTAGCCTTGAGCTAGCCTCAAGCTAGGCCCATCTCCCGGCTAGCCGAAGAGGTCTACCAGCTAAGTCTTGGGGTACAATACCTCTTTTGCCAATTGAACTGGACCCTTTATTGCCAACACGGAGCCCCGCCAATCCATCGCGACTGGTCTGCCGATGTAATTGTCCGAGGTGGTTTCAACAGGCATTTCTGTTGCGACGTTGGCGAAGATCCATCTGCTGGCCACGGCCCGCTAGCTTTCTGAATCGCCGTGTCTCCAGCTCGCCTAGCGTAGTATTGACTACCGAACGGCCCCGACTCACCTATTGCTGCTCATTGAACCCTATGATCACTCGGCTACTCATGCCTTTCCCTAATGTCAATATGCCTTGTCTGCTGCTGTTTAGGATAGTTATTATTGTTTTATTTCACTATAGAGCCCCCAGCCCCAACCAACATGCCTTAGATAGCTCTTTTGTCCCACCCCACACACATGCGGAGACCTGACCTGGCTTAACTGGTGGCTCCAGAGACGCAACCACTCTCATCGTCACTCAATGCCTAGGTTTACCTCCACTGTACTCACATCCTACCATACCCTTGTCTGTACATTATGCCCTGAATCTATTCTACCACGGCCAGTAATCTGCTCCTTTTACTTTCTGTTCCCGAACGCACTAGACGACCAGTTCTTATGGCCTTTAGCCATACCCTTATCCTACTCCTCCTCTGTTCCTTTGGTGATGTTGAGGTTAACTCAGGCCCTGTAGCCCCCAGCACCACACCTATTCCCAAGGTGCTCTCATTTGTTGACTTCTGTAACCGTAAAAGCCTTGGTTTCATGCATGTTACCATCAGAAGCCTCCTCCCTAAGTTTGTTTTATTCACTGCTATAGCACACTCAGCCAACCCTGATGTCCTAGCCATGTCTGTATCCTGGCTTAGGAAGGCCACCAAAAATTCTGAAATTTCCATCCCCAACTACAACATTTTCCGACCGAGATAGAACTGCCAAAGGGGGCGGAGTTGGAATCTACTTCAGAGATAGCCTGCAGAGTTCTGTCATACTATCCACGTCTGTGACCAAACAATTCGAGCTGCTACTTTTAAAAATCCATCTTCCTAGAAATAAGTCTCTCACTGTTGCCGCTTGTTATAGAACCCCCTCATCCTCCAGATGTGCCCTGGACACCATATGTGAATTGAATGCCCCCCATCTATCTTCAGAGTTCATACTCTTAGGTGACCTAAACTGGGAAATGCTTAACACCCCGGCCGTCCTACAATCTAAGATAGATGCCCTCAACCTCACACAAATTATCAAGGAACCTACCAGGTACAAACCTAAATCCGTAACCATGGGCACCCTCATAGATGTCATCCTGACCAACTTGCCCTCTAAATACACCTCTGCTGTCTTCAACCAGGATCTCTGCGATCACTGCCTCATTGCCTGTTCCCGTAATGGGTCAAACGACCACCCCTCATCACTGTCAAACGCTCCCTTAAACACTTCAGCAAGCAGGCCTTTCTAATCGACCTGGCCCGGGTATCCTGGAAGGATATTGACCTCATCCCGTCAGTAGAGGATGCCTGGTTGCTCTTTAAAAGTTATTTTCTCACCATCTTAAAAAAGCCCCATTCAAAAAAATTGTTGAACTAACAGATGTAGCCCTTGGTTTACCCCAGACTTGACTGCATCCTGTGGCGTACTGCATTAGCATCGAATAGCCCCCGCCACATGCAACTTTTCAGGGAAGTCAGGAACCAATACACACAGTCAGATTGAAAAAGCTTGCCTTAGCTTTGCTAACAGAAATGTGCATCCTGTAGCACTAGTTCCCAAAAGTTTTGGGAAACTGTAAAGACCATGGAGAATAAGAACACCTCCTCCCAGCTGCCCACTGCACTGAGGCTAGGAAACACTGTCACCACAGATAAATCTATAATTTAAATAAGCATTTTTCTACGGCTGGCCATGCCTTCCACCTGGCTACCCCTACCTCGGCCAACAGCTCTGCACCCCCAGCAGAAACTTGCCCAAGCCCCCCCTGCATCTCCTTCACCCAAATCCAGACAGCTGATGTTCTGAAAGAGCTGCAAAATCTGGACCCCTACAAATCAGCTGGGCTAGACAATCTGGACACTCTTTCTAAAATGATCCGTCAAAATTGTGGCAACCCCTAGCCTGTTCAACCTCTCTTTCGTATCGTCTGAGATCCCCAAAGATTGGAAAGCTCCCCCGGTCATCCCCCTCTTCAAAGAGAGACTCTTGACCCAAACTGTTATAGACCTATATCCATCCTGCCCTGACTTTATAAAATCTTCGAAAGCCAAGTTAACAAACAGATCACCGACCATTTCGAATTCCACAGTACGTTCTCCACGATACAATCTGGTTTCCGAGCTGGTCATGGGTGCGCCACACTCAAGGTTCTAAACGATATCATAACCACCATCGATAAAATACAGTACTGTGCAGCCGTCTTCATCGACCTGGCCAAGGCGTTCGACGTCAACCACCGCATTCTTATCGGCAGACTCAATAGCCATGGTTTCTCAAATGACTGCCTCGCCTGGTTCACCAACTACTTCTTAGATAGAGTTCAGTGTGTCAAATCGGAGGGCCTGTTGTCCGGACCTCTGACAGTCTCTACGGGGGTGTATATATCAATGATGTCGCTCTTGCTACCGGTGATTCTCTGATCCACCTCTACGCAGACGACACCATTCTGTATACGATTGCTGCCCGCACCCGCCCGCCCGACTAGCATCACTACTCTGGTTCTACGGTTCTGACTTAGAATATGTGGACAACTACAAATACCTAGGTGTCTGGTTAGACAGTAAACTCTCCTTACAGACTCACATTAAGAATTTCCAGTCCAAAATGATATCTAGAATTGGCTTCCTACTTCGCACAAAGCCTCCTTCACTCATGCTGCCAAACATACCATCATAAAACTGACTATCCTACCGATCCTTGACTTCAGCAATGTTGCGTCCAGCACTCTACTCAGGAAATTGGATATAAGTCTATCACAATGCCATCCGTTTTGTCACCAAAGCCCCATATACCACAAGGGATATCCTTGTCCCATCGCACACCAGCGACTCCTGTGGCGGGCCGGGCGCACTGCGCGCTAACCAAGGTCGCCAGGTGCACGGTGTTTCCTCCGACACATTGGTGCGGCTGGCTTCCGGGTTGGATGCGCACTGTGTTAGGTAGCAGTGCGGCTTGGTTGGGTTGTGTTTCGGAGGACGCATGGCTTTCGACCTTCGCCTCTCCCGAGTCCGTACGGGAGTTGTAGCGATGAGACAAGATAGTAATTACTAACAATTGGATACCACGAAATTGGGGAGAAAAAGGGGGTAAAATTACAAATAAATAACATTTTGAGTCGAGTTAATAATTACTCATGTGAAATAACCTTCAATTACACAGTACTTGTTCCAATTGTGTAATAACTGATAGCGTTACAACCCTACTACTATGTGTTTACATCATAATACCATGGTAACTACTATAGTTATTACTGTTTAGTTACATAGTAATACCTCTAACTACTGTAGTTATTACTGTTTAGTTACATAGTAATACCTCTAACTACTATAGTTATTACTGTTTAGTTACATAGTAATACCTCTAACTACTGTAGTTATTACTGTTTAGTTACATAGTAATACCTCTAACTACTGTAGTTATTACTGTTTAGTTATAGTAATACCTCTAACTACTATAGTTATTACTGTTTAGTTACATAGTAATACCTCTAACTACTGTAGTTATTACTGTTTAGTTACATAGTAATACCTCTAACTACTGTAGTTATTACTGTTTAGTTACATAGTAATACCTCTAACTACTGTAGTTATTACTGTTTAGTTATAGTAATACCTCTAACTACTGTAGTTATTACTGTTTAGTTACATAGTAATACCTCTAACTACTATAGTTATTACTGTTTAGTTACATAGTAATACCTCTAACTACTATAGTTATTACTGTTTAGTTACATAGTAATACCTCTAACTACTATAGTTATTACTGTTTAGTTATAGTAATACCTCTAACTACTGTAGTTATTACTGTTTAGTTATAGTAATACCTCTAACTACTGTAGTTATTACTGTTTAGTTACATAGTAATACCTCTAACTACTGTAGTTATTACTGTTTAGTTATAGTAATACCTCTAACTACTGTAGTTATTACTGTTTAGTTATAGTAATACCTCTAACTACTGTAGTTATTACTGTTTAGTTACATAGCAATACCTCTAACTACTGTAGTTATTACTGTTTAGTTACATAGTAATACCTCTAACTACTGTAGTTATTACTGTTTAGTTATAGTAATACCTCTAACTACTATAGTTATTACTGTTTAGTTACATAGTAATACCTCTAACTACTGTAGTTATTACTGTTTAGTTACATAGTAATACCTCTAACTACTGTAGTTATTACTGTTTAGTTACATAGCAATACCTCTAACTACTGTAGTTATTACTGTTTAGTTACATAGCAATACCTCTAACTACTGTAGTTATTACTGTTTAGTTATAGTAATACCTCTAACTACTGTAGTTATTACTGTTTAGTTATAGTAATACCTCTAACTACTGTAGTTATTACTGTTTAGTTACATAGTAATACCTCTAACTACTGTATGTATTACTGTTTAGTTACATAGCAATACCTCTAACTACTGTATGTATTACTGTTTAGTTACATAGTAATACCTCTAACTACTGTAGTTATTACTGTTTAGTTACATAGTAATACCTCTAACTACTGTAGTTATTACTGTTTAGTTATAGTAATACCTCTAACTACTGTAGTTATTACTGTTTAGTTACATAGTAATACCTCTAACTACTGTAGTTATTACTGTTTAGTTATAGTAATACCTCTAACTACTGTAGTTATTACTGTTTAGTTACATAGTAATACCTCTAACTACTGTAGTTATTACTGTTTAGTTACATAGTAATACCTCTAACTACTGTAGTTATTACTGTTTAGTTATAGTAATACCTCTAACTACTGTAGTTATTACTGTTTAGTTACATAGCAATACCTCTAACTACTGTAGTTATTACTGTTTAGTTACATAGTAATACCTCTAACTACTGTAGTTATTACTGTTTAGTTACATAGTAATACCTCTAACTACTGTAGTTATTACTGTTTAGTTACATAGCAATACCTCTAACTACTGTAGTTATTACTGTTTAGTTATAGTAATACCTCTAACTACTGTAGTTATTACTGTTTAGTTATAGTAATACCTCTAACTACTGTAGTTATTACTGTTTAGTTATAGTAATACCTCTAACTACTGTAGTTATTACTGTTTAGTTACATAGTAATACCTCTAACTACTGTAGTTATTACTGTTTAGTTACATAGTAATACCTCTAACAATACTGTAGTGTATTACTGTTTAGTTATAGTAATACCTCTAACTACTGTAGTTATTACTGTTTAGTTACATAGTAATACCTCTAACTACTGTAGTTATTACTGTTTAGTTACATAGTAATACCTCTAACTACTGTAGTTATTACTGTTTAGTTATAGTAATACCTCTAACTACTGTAGTTATTACTGTTTAGTTACATAGCAATACCTCTAACTACTGTAGTTATTACTGTTTAGTTACATAGCAATACCTCTAACTACTGTAGTTATTACTGTTTAGTTATAGTAATACCTCTAACTACTGTAGTTATTACTGTTTAGTTACATAGCAATACCTCTAACTACTGTAGTTATTACTGTTTAGTTATAGTAATACCTCTAACTACTGTAGTTATTACTGTTTAGTTATAGTAATACTTCTAACTACTGTAGTTATTACTGTTTAGTTATAGCAATACCTCTAACTACTGTAGTTATTACTGTTTAGTTATAGCAATACCTCTAACTACTGTAGTTATTACTGTTTAGTTATAGCAATACCTCTAACTACTGTAGTTATTACTGTTTAGTTACATAGCAATACCTCTAACTACTGTAGTTATTACTGTTTAGTTATAGTAATACTTCTAACTACTGTAGTTATTACTGTTTAGTTATAGTAATACTTCTAACTACTGTAGTTATTACTGTTTAGTTATAGCAATACCTCTAACTACTGTAGTTATTACTGTTTAGTTACATAGTAATACCTCTAACTACTGTAGTTATTACTGTTTAGTTACATAGTAATACCTCTAACTACTGTAGTTATTACTGTTTAGTTACATAGTAATACCTCTAACTACTGTAGTTATTACTGTTTAGTTATAGTAATACCTCTAACTACTGTAGTTATTACTGTTTAGTTACATAGTAATACCTCTAACTACTGTAGTTATTACTGTTTAGTTATAGTAATACCTCTAACTACTGTAGTTATTACTGTTTAGTTACATAGTAATACCTCTAACTACTGTAGTTATTACTGTTTAGTTACATAGCAATACCTCTAACTACTGTAGTTATTACTGTTTAGTTATAGCAATACCTCTAACTACTGTAGTTATTACTGTTTAGTTACATAGCAATACCTCTAACTACTGTAGTTATTACTGTTTAGTTACATAGCAATACCTCTAACTACTGTAGTTATTACTGTTTAGTTATAGTAATACCTCTAACTACTGTAGTTATTACTGTTTAGTTACATAGCAATACCTCTAACTACTGTAGTTATTACTGTTTAGTTATAGTAATACCTCTAACTACTGTAGTTATTACTGTTTAGTTACATAGTAATACCTCTAACTACTGTAGTTATTACTGTTTAGTTACATAGCAATACCTCTAACTACTGTAGTTATTACTGTTTAGTTATAGTAATACCTCTAACTACTGTAGTTATTACTGTTTAGTTATAGTAATACCTCTAACTACTGTAGTTATTACTGTTTAGTTACATAGTAATACCTCTAACTACTGTAGTTATTACTGTTTAGTTACATAGCAATACCTCTAACTACTGTAGTTATTACTGTTTAGTTACATAGTAATACCTCTAACAATATGTATGTATTACTGTTTAGTTATAGTAATACCTCTAACTACTGTAGTTATTACTGTTTACTTACATAGCAATACCTCTAACTACTGTAGTTATTACTGTTTAGTTACATAGTAATACCTCTAACTACTGTAGTTATTACTGTTTAGTTATAGCAATACCTCTAACTACTGTAGTTATTACTGTTTAGTTACATAGCAATACCTCTAACTACTGTAGTTATTACTGTTTAGTTACATAGTAATACCTCTAACTACTGTAGTTATTACTGTTTAGTTATAGTAATACCTCTAACTACTGTAGTTATTACTGTTTAGTTACATAGCAATACCTCTAACTACTGTAGTTATTACTGTTTAGTTACATAGTAATACCTCTAACTACTGTAGTTATTACTGTTTACTTACATAGTAATACCTCTAACTACTGTAGTTATTACTGTTTAGTTATAGTAATACCTCTAACTACTGTAGTTATTACTGTTTAGTTATAGCAATACCTCTAACTACTGTAGTTATTACTGTTTAGTTATAGTAATACCTCTAACTACTGTAGTTATTACTGTTTACTTACATAGTAATACCTCTAACTACTGTAGTTATTACTGTTTAGTTATAGTAATACCTCTAACTACTGTAGTTATTACTGTTTAGTTACATAGTAATACCTCTAACTACTGTAGTTATTACTGTTTAGTTATAGTAATACCTCTAACTACTGTAGTTATTACTGTTTAGTTATAGCAATACCTCTAACTACTGTAGTTATTACTGTTTAGTTACATAGTAATACCTCTAACTACTGTAGTTATTACTGTTTAGTTACATAGTAATACCTCTAACTACTGTAGTTATTACTGTTTAGTTACATAGTAATACCTCTAACTACTGTAGTTATTACTGTTTAGTTATAGTAATACCTCTAACTACTGTAGTTATTACTGTTTAGTTACATAGTAATACCTCTAACTACTGTAGTTATTACTGTTTAGTTACATAGTAATACCTCTAACTACTGTAGTTATTACTGTTTAGTTACATAGTAATACCTCTAACTACTGTAGTTATTACTGTTTAGTTACATAGCAATACCTCTAACTACTGTAGTTATTACTGTTTAGTTATAGCAATACCTCTAACTACTGTAGTTATTACTGTTTAGTTACATAGCAATACCTCTAACTACTGTAGTTATTACTGTTTAGTTACATAGCAATACCTCTAACTACTGTAGTTATTACTGTTTAGTTATAGTAATACCTCTAACAATATGTATGTATTACTGTTTAGTTACATAGTATTGGGGAACTTAATGGAAGTGTTACCCATTAGTTTAATTAAATAAACTAAATGATCCACTTAGAACTGTTTGAATAGTGAAGAGTAGAGGGAATCATTAGACAGATAAAAACACAGGCACACACACACACACACACACACACACTCTCACACACACACACACACACATGCACACCAGCCCCTGGGCCTAATAAACTAGGACTATTAATGCTGCAGGACGAGTCTTAAAAAAACACCCAGTTTAAACACTCTAAATGACATTAATGAATATCTCGCACAGAACCAGACATAATTGGTTGAGGTGGATTTAATGGTGGTTTTTCAACAGCTACATTTTATTACAGGCAATTACTTAATTTGATTAAATCAGGGTTCCCCAACTGGCGGTCCGCGTGCCAAATCTGGCCCGCCAACAATATTATTTGGCCACCCCAAAGCCCCCAAAATGAATTATGAATATAATACAAAAATTATCGGACCCGAGATGCAAAAACTCCCAAATGTAATGTTCCAAGAAGGAAGTTACACTACCTAAATAATGCAAAAGTTACATTTTAATTTAATTCATGAGGAGAGAGAATGCAGGAGAAAGTCAACTAATAAAGCGGGCAGCGGACCATTTTTGTGGTGCTCAAACGTAAAGCTACAACCACAGCGAAATCAATTGGAGGTGAACAGCTACCTGGTGCTGAAAATACATAGTTCACTTGTTATGCAAGTGTTGCACAGCGACAGATGGAGAAAACCTACACAAGTCGATACATTTATTTCAACAATAATCTTCTTTTTAATTTGACTTTGCAAACAACAAGAGGACTTCATTGGCATGTATTTCTTCCCAATATAAATGACTAAACTGTCTGGGGTAGGCTATGAGGTTTACCAGCATCTTTCACCATCAAACAATATATAGCCTAATAGAAGTGGGATTTTTTTAAACAATTGCAACTGGCCAAAAACGTATCATCCTACAAAAAACAATAATTTAAAGAAAAAAAGGCGATCTCTGTGTCTGAATGTCTGTATCGGGATAGCCTGCTCCTGTAACGACAGAACAAACAGAAAATACTGTCAGCTTGAGAACTAAATATCATTGGACAAGCACTCAAAATAATGTTCGTATTTACTAAATACAGTCATATAGGCCACTATACACATTCAAATGGGAAAAGTTGCATTTCCCCTCGGACACTATCTTGTGGATGTTGCGTGAGATGCATGTGATTTTGATGCGTAGGCAGTCCTTGATTTACTTATGTGAAAGCCAGTTCCTGTCGTGAGTGTGTACTGCGTTCATAGATGAAAAGGAGGACTCGCAGGTAAGTTGATCCAAACATTGTTGTCAAATGAAGTTTCTTTATTGGCTGTATTCCTCTGAGCATGTCACCCAAAACGCACACAAGGACTACTGAGCGCATCGCTGATTTTGGCTCTATCGGCTCCGTTTGAATTGCGGCCACATCCAGTATCATTTTCTTAGCAAGGGAGGAGAATTCTCCACCTGGGTGGACTGTGAGAGGATCACGTACAAACGCAGTTATATCATTGGGCATGCTGTAGTCTTCAAAACTGCTGGATAAATTGTCCCTCAGCTGCTTGATGAAATCTTCCATGCTGCGGCCTGGTCCCTCTGCCTTTCGTTTCTTCATGAAGTGCAGTAGTCTTTCAGAAGACAAGTCCAAATCGAACAACTCACGCTTCCTAGTAAAGGCTTCAAGTTTTCCCACCATGTCCACGACTGTTTTCCCTCTTCCGTGTCACTGGAGATTTAACCCGTTTAAGTGACAGAATATGTCAGGCCAAAAAAGCTGTACGTGCGGCTTGCAGTTAACGCTTCGATGTTTCTGTGTTGGCCCCTCTTGTCTGGGGATCGAAGGACACTTTGAAAGTGACATGCTTAGATTCATAATTAGGTCTGAGATCGAATTCCTTGCAAACAGCGACATTTTCATTGCATATAAGACACACTGGCTTGGCATTGGGAAAATATGAACGCATATCTATCTCCCTCCTGTACGTTCTTCCCTGAAACTTCGATTTTCATTATCCACCTTTCTTTTGATACTTTATGAGAGCGACATTTTGTCTTGTTAACAAGTTAATTGTTCTGAACGAATGTTGACGTTACAAAAGTAATGTGGCCTACAGTATGCCACGTCGACCTGTTTTCCCCACCAATCAACGCACAGAGAAATAGACCGCAAAATAATAACTGAAGAGAGGCATGGTGATTTTATGAGCGTAAATCACTGAATTTATTATGTACTAATCTGATGTGTTTAAAAAAAAAAAAATTGTAGCGTAGGTCAATTAATTGTGCTAATACTATATACTAATTATGTTCTGTCCCGCCGACTATTAGCTCAGAAGAAATGTGTCACAATGCTAATGCTAAACCTAGTTGACGAACCCTGACCTAAATAGTGCACTACTTTTTACAAGGGCCATAGGGATGCAATGCAAGTCACATAGCATCACTAGTGAGGCCGATGCACAAATACCGACTAATTCTGCTGCTGTCTGTAGGCTTTGACTTTGTAGATTACAGTAATTCTTCTGAACTCGTTGCTGCTCTCGGAGAAAGGAGAGAAATGTGTTCATCATGTGATGTCTGGAAGAGTTTAGGATGGGAGGAGAAGATCATGTCCATCCCTCTCTCTGTTTCTCTCGCTCTCCCCCATCACTCCTTTTCCTCCTCTCCCCTACACCTCTCTCTCTCTCTCCCCTCCTTCCACTCTCCCTCCCTCTCTCTCATCCATATATTTATTTGGAGACAGCCACAGTGTTTAGCTCCCCCATCACCCCGTAACCTTGACTTTATTCTGAACTGCCCCCGTCACATCATCCCCGCACTGCTGCACACAGACATGCATGTAGATACACACACACACACACACACAAACACTGCCCCTTCCAACCACATCATCACCGCTCCACTTCACAGTGAGACACTGAGATGACATGCAACATGTCCCCAGAGTCCCCGAGAGGAGGGGGAGGAGGGGGAGGAGGGGGAGGAGGGGGAGGAGGGGGAGGAGGGAGATGAGGAGGGAGATGAGGAGGAGGAGGGAGATGAGGAGGAGGAGGAGTCATCATGTATTCTCTCACTCTGCTGCTACTCCTTTTTAATGTCATTGTTTTCCAGTCTTTTAAATGTTCTGGTCCCTTGTTTTCTGTAAAGCAACTGATGTATATTATTCCTGCACAGTGTTTGAACTGGGACGATTTTACCATTCCCTGTATAGGGCCTCATGGTTTGGGAGATGGAGACGTGTGTGTGTGTGAGAGTGTTCTCACTTTGCGGTCTTCTTTTCCAGGACAGATTTGGGGCGGATGAACCCTCTTGCTTCACTTCTTCCTCTCTGGCTCACATCCTCCTTCGTCTCCAATACTTTGTGTCCTTTCCCCCCCCCCCCGTTGTTTTATCTCAAGCTCCATATCCATTGCCCCACCGTCTTCTCACTCGCTTCTTAGTCGTCGTCCTCCTCATCGATCCAGTGTCCTCGTCTGTCTCCACCAATGCGAAACGCTCTTCCCCCGTTGAAATGTGCCGCGGCCCTCTGTTTTCACTGCTTTTCTCTGTTGTTTTGAGATGAGCTAAAGCACCAGGAGATAAATAATCTACAATGCTGAACATAAATCAATATTATGTTGTTTTTGGAGTGATATTTTGGCCACGTTCATCTGGCTAGCATGAGGGACAAGAAGTGTAGCAAAACCACAATGAGGTTTGTTTTGAGAAATGTCAGCTTACCTTGTAAGCTACCTAGGTATAAAGCTATGAGCTAGTTCAATTTCTCTCACGATTATAAAGCAAATAAAATGTTAAAACAGCATATTATTGACCTAAAAGGCTATCAGTTTTAGCATAGTCACTAGCTTATCCAGAGTCAGTGATACATAGAGCAACCATGTACTGTCAATCTAACGGAACCACCTGGAATCATTTTGGAAGCAACAAATGAATGAACCTCATATATGACACCTGTAACGCTCATCTCCTGTAGCCTAAAAGTCATATCCTTACGTTCATACTGCACAAACATTAGAAGGGTTTAGATTTGCACTAGACAATGTTTTACGTCAGCACCTAATAGACATGTACAAAATCTGCTATATGGTTTGCCTCATATACATTGTCTACTGGCTTCATTTTAAATTGAGAACATATAGCTCAACATGTAAACAATGTGTGAGTTTGAGCTATTCTCTGCTTCGGAACACAGATGCCCCATAGAGCTAGTAATGACATCATACTGTCGGCCTATGGCTGCATTGGTGATACATGGCATATGATAAGCTGCAAAATGGATTCACATGGCTGATACACTGAGACAGAGTGACATGGCTGATACACTGAGACAGAGTGACATGGCTGATACACTGAGACAGAGTGACATGGCTGATACACTGAGACAGAGTGACATGGCTGATACACTGAGACAGAGTGACATGGCTGATACACTGAGACAGAGTGACATGGCTGATACACTGAGACAGAGTGACATGGCTGATACACTGAGACAGAGTGACATGGCTGATACACTGAGACAGATTGACATGGCTGATACACTGAGACAGAGTGACATGGCTGATACACTGAGACAGAGTGACATGGCTGATACACTGAGACAGAGTGACATGGCTGAGACAGAGTGACATGGCTGATACACTGAGACAGAGTGACATGGCTGATACACTGAGACAGAGTGACATGGCTGATACACTGAGACAGAGTGACATGGCTGATACACTGAGACAGAGTGACATGGCTGATACACTGAGACAGAGTGACATGGCTGATACACTGAGACAGAGTGACATGGCTGACAGAGTGACATGGCTGTTACACTGAGACAGAGTGACATGGCTGATACACTGAGACAGAGTGACATGGCTGATACACTGAGACAGAGTGACATGGCTGATACACTGAGACAGATTGACATGGCTGATACACTGAGACAGAGTGACATGGCTGATACACTGAGACAGAGTGACATGGCTGAGACAGAGTGACATGGCTGATACACTGAGACAGAGTGACATGGCTGATACACTGAGACAGAGTGACATGGCTGATACACTGAGACAGAGTGACATGGCTGATACACTGAGACAGAGTGACATGGCTGATACACTGAGACAGAGTGACATGGCTGATACACTGAGACAGAGTGACATGGCTGACAGAGTGACATGGCTGATACACTGAGACAGAGTGACATGGCTGATACACTGAGACAGAGTGACATGGCTGACAGAGTGACATGGCTGTTACACTGAGACAGAGTGACATGGCTGATACACTGAGACAGAGTGACATGGCTGATACACTGAGACAGAGTGACATGGCTGATACACTGAGACAGAGTGACATGGCTGATACACTGAGACAGATTGACATGGCTGATACACTGCGACAGAGTGACATGGCTGATACACTGAGACAGAGTGACATGGCTGAGACAGAGTGACATGGCTGATACACTGAGACAGAGTGACATGGCTGATACACTGAGACAGAGTGACATGGCTGATACACTGAGACAGAGTGACATGGCTGATACACTGAGACAGAGTGACATGGCTGATACACTGAGACAGAGTGACATGGCTGATACACTGAGACAGAGTGACATGGCTGACAGAGTGACATGGCTGATACACTGAGACAGAGTGACATGGCTGATACACTGAGACAGAGTGACATGGCTGATACACTGAGACAGAGTGACATGGCTGATACACTGAGACAGAGTGACATGGCTGATACACTGAGACAGAGTGACATGGCTGATACACTGAGACAGAGTGACATGGCTGATACACTGAGACAGAGTGACAGAGTGACATGGCTGATACACTGAGACAGAGTGACAGAGTGACATGGCTGATACACTGAGACAGAGTGACATGGCTGATACACTGAGACAGAGTGACATGGCTGATACACTGAGACAGAGTGACATGGCTGATACACTGAGACAGAGTGACATGGCTGATACACTGAGACAGAGTGACATGGCTGATACACTGAGACAGAGTGACATGGCTGATACACTGAGACAGAGTGACATGGATGATACACTGAGACAGAGTGACAGAGTGACATGGCTGACAGAGTGACATGGCTGATACAATGAGACAGAGTGACATGGCTGAGACACTGAGACAGAGTGACATGGCTGATACACTGAGACAGAGTGACATGGCTGATACACTGAGACAGAGTGACATGGCTGATACACTGAGACAGAGTGACATGGCTGATTCACTGAGACAGAGTGACATGGCTGATATACTGAGACAGAGTGACATGGCTGATACACTGAGACAGAGTGACATGGCTGAGACACTGAGACAGAGTGACATGGCTGATTCACTGAGACAGAGTGACATGGCTGATATACTGAGACAGAGTGACATGGCTGATACACTGAGACAGAGTGACATGGCTGAGACAGAGTGACATGGCTGATACACTGAGACAGAGTGACATGGCTGAGACACTGAGACAGAGTGACATGGCTGATACACTGAGAAAGAGTGACATGGCTGATACACTGAGACAGAGTGACATGGCTGAGACACTGAGACAGAGTGACATGGCTGATACACTGAGACAGAGTGACATGGCTGAGACACTGAGACAGAGTGACATGGCTGAGACAGAGTGACATGGCTGATATACTGAGACAGAGTGACATGGCTGATACACTGAGACAGAGTGACATGGCTGATACACTGAGACAGAGTGACATGGCTGAGACACTGAGACAGAGTGACATGGCTGAGACAGAGTGACATGGCTGATATACTGAGACAGAGTGACATGGCTGATACACTGAGACAGAGTGACATGGCTGATACACTGAGACAGAGTGACATGGCTGATACACTGAGACAGAGTGACATGGCTGAGACACTGAGACAGAGTGACATGGCTGATACACTGAGACAGAGTGACATGGCTGATATACTGAGACAGAGTGACATGGCTGATATACTGAGACAGAGTGACATGGCTGATACACTGAGACAGAGTGACATGGCTGATACACTGAGACAGAGTGACATGGCTGAGACAGAGTGACATGGCTGATACACTGAGACAGAGTGACATGGCTGAGACACTGAGACAGAGTGACATGGCTGAGACAGAGTGACATGGCTGATACACTGAGACAGAGTGACATGGCTGAGACACTGAGACAGAGTGACATGGCTGAGACACTGAGACAGAGTGACATGGCTGATACACTGAGCCAGAGTGTCATGGCTGATACACTGAGACAGAGTGACATGGCTGATATACTGAGACAGAGTGACATGGCTGATACACTGAGACAGAGTGACATGGCTGATACACTGAGACAGAGTGACATGGCTGAGACACTGAGACAGAGTGACATGGCTGAGACAGAGTGACATGGCTGATACACTGAGACAGAGTGACATGGCTGATACACTGAGACAGAGTGACATGGCTGACAGAGTGACATCGCTGATACACTGAGACAGAGTGACATGGCTGATACACTGAGACAGAGTGACAATCAAATAAAACAGATTGTAGATCTTACAACTGGACACAAAGGAAATGTTAATTTGAGAATACAACACAGGAACACAGACCCATTAGAGACAGATCCCCTTCCTCTATTTATTGCAGGATTGTGATACGTGATTAAATCAACATTGACACTAGTTCATTTAGAATAATACTTTAACAATTAAAGCCAGTTTAAAATGACTTCACTTCAAAGATTTAACACTTTATTTAAACATTTTGAAGTGATAGACTAACTTGTATTTAAAGATGATACATCTTAGTCTAAACAACAATATATCATTGAGTAGCAACAAGCAGGCTATTATTACCGAAGCATCATTTCAGGGGAACAGGAAACACTCCCTACCAGCGGTGGCCAACGTTGCTCCACTGATCCCTGATCTACTGGGGGAGCAGACTTCTATTCCAGCTCAGTAATAGATCTACAGGGGGAGCAGACTTCTATTCCAGCTCAGTAATAGATCTACTGGGGGAGCAGACTTCTATTCCAGCTCAGTAATAGATCTACAGGGGGAGCAGACTTCTATTCCAGCCCAGTAATAGATCTACTGGATGAGCAGACTTCTATTCCAGCCCAGTAATATATCTACAGGGGGAGCAGACTTCTATTCCAGCTCAGTAATAGATCTACAGGGTGAGCAGACTTCTATTCCAACTCAGCAATAGATCTACAGGGGGAGCAGACTTCTATTCCAGCTCTGCAATATATCTACAGGGGGAGCAGACTTCTATTCCAGCTCAGCAATAGATCTACAGGGGGAGCAGACTTCTATTCCAGCTCAGTAATAGATCTACAGGGGGAGCAGACTTCTATTCCAGCTCAGCAATAGATCTACAGGGGGAGCAGACTTCTATTCCAGCTCAGCAATAGCACACTTGATGATCAACTCATTAGATTTGATGAGTTGAATCAGGTGTGTTATTGCTGGGCTGAAAGCAGAACTCTGCACAGGGTTGGTCAGCAGGGTTGGTCAGCTCCAACTGTAATAGGTTTATACATTGTGTGTTAGGTTTAACTGTATTTTTGTATACAACATGTGTATACAACATAACCCTAACATAGGTAGGCCTACACATATAACCCATGGGATATAGGATAAACTGTTAGTCTCTTGTGACATTCATTGGGACCTCTCTTTTCATCTACAAACAAGCTTTTAAAGCTTTCCATATCTGAGGACAGAAAACATCACAAAAGATAACAGGCTTCATTATTCTAAAATTAGACAGCACTGAATAATATTTAGCTATTATCTCTCGGTCTTCAAAGTTTTCCCCTCTAGGGACTGGAACTGTAGAATCTCTTCCGAATGTCCTCCCTCAATATGACCTGCCCTGTCCACTAGTCTACACTGTCCCTTTACTGACAGCGGGAGCTGCAATGTCACCCTCTTCTCTGACTGTTATCTACAAAATGCATTTGGAAACTGTGTTATTCATTTACAATGATAGCTAATACGAAGTTAGCTAGTTAAAGATTACATCAAGAGAGCTAGTTGATGGGAAGTTAGCTAGCTGATGAATACATTTACATTTACATTTAAGTCATTTAGCAGACGCTCTTATCCAGAGCGATATATCAAGAGAGCTAGCTGATAGGAAGTTAGCTAGCTGATGAATACATCAAGAGAGCTAGCTGATAGGAAGTTAGCTAGCTGATGATTACATCAAGAGAGCTAGCTGATATGAAGTTAGCTAGCTGATGATTACATCAAGAGAGCTAGCTGACAGGAAGTTAGCTAGCTGATGATTACATCAAGTGAGCTAGCTGATATGAAGTTAGCTAGCTGATGATTACATCAAGAGAGCTAGCTGATATGAAGTTAGCTAGCTGATGAATACATCAAGAGGGCTAGCTGATATGAAGTTAGCTAGCTGATGATTACATCAAGAGAGCTAGCTGATAGGAAGTTAGCTAGCTGATGATTACATCAAGAGAGCTAGCTGATAGGAAGTTAGCTAGCTGATGAATACATCAAGAGAGCTAGCTGATATGAAGTTAGCTGGCTGATGATTACATCAAGAGAGCTAGCTGATAGGAAGTTAGCTAGCTGGTGATTACATCAAGAGAGCTAGCTGATAGGAAGTTAGCTAGCTGATGATTACATCAAGAGAGCTAGCTGATAGGAAGTTAGCTAGCTGATGATTACATCAAGAGAGCTAGCTGATAGGAAGTTAGCTAGCTGATGATTCCATCAAGAAAGATAGTTGATAGGAAGTTAGCTAGCTAATAGGACGTTAGCTAGCTGATGCCATTTAAATCACTTAGCTAAATAGTGCTCGAAGTTAGCTAGCTAGCAGCTCAGTTGAGTTAGTGGCCTACGTTAGCTAGTATCTGAGATCTGAGCCTGTCAAGGACATCCAACCCTGACAATATGTGTATCATACTAGGAGTGTGACTAACACAGAGACTAAACAGGATGCTCATATCCTCTTTGTGTCTCTCTGCTCTGAATCAGATCCTTCTTTCCCTGTGGATGGTCTAGAATGATGTCACTGGCCTTCAGCTCAGAGAGAACGCCTGTGTTCCTCATTTTAGGTCTGGGATTATTCCTAATGGGATTAACATGACAAGCATTTGAACTGCAGCGCTCATCTTTTACACGGGCAAGTGAACAGGACAAAAAAAATCTCTCTGTCTATCGTTCTCACCCACTCTCACCCACTCTCACACCCTCTCTTCTTTGCTTCTCTCTCTCTCTGTCTCTCCTCTCTCTTTCTCTGTGTGGAAGCTCTTTGTAAATATAGTAACCCCAGGCTGCTCAGTGAAAACAGCAAAGCACCAGACTCTAGTCCACTGACTCTTTTTGAAAGAGGCTGTCCTCAGAACAGCATAAAGGATAAATAGAAGGCCTTCATTTTTTTTAATAGCTTTTTTTGAGTGAAAGGGGGGAAACTTGTCAAAACCAGACTACAACTAAACCCAGCTCTAATCAGCCTTCTGTGAGGAGAGAATCTATGTGTGCATCCCAAATGGTACCCTATCCCCTATGTAGTGCACTACTTTAGACCAGAGCCCTATGGTTCCTGGTAAAAGCAGTGCACTATATAGGGAATATGGTGCCACAGGGCTCTGGTCAAATGTAGTGCACCATATAGGGAATAGGGTATAATTTGGTACAGAGGCTAGAGCTGTTGATTGAATCCTGGTGTTTTCAGCCTTCTGAACTGCCTTCATACACACATGCACGCCACCACCACCAGCATCACCACCACCACCCCCACCACTACCACCATCACCCCCACCAGCACCACCATCACCCCCACCAGCATCACCACCACCACCCCCACCACTACCACCAGCATCACCACTACCACCACCATCACCACTACCACCACCATCACCCCCACCACTACCACCAGCATCACCACCACCACCCCCACCACTACCACCAGTATCACCACTACCACCACCACCCCCACCACTACCACCAGCATCACCACTACCACCACCATCACCCCCACCACTACCACCAGCATCACCACCCCCACCACTACCACCAGCATCACCACTACCACCACCATCACAACTACCACCAGCATCACCACTACCACCACCATCACCCCCACAACTACC
Organism: Salvelinus alpinus; assembly: GCF_045679555.1. NCBI lineage: Eukaryota > Metazoa > Chordata > Actinopteri > Salmoniformes > Salmonidae > Salvelinus > Salvelinus alpinus. The sequence goes on from NC_092108.1 coordinate 6,650,964, forward strand.
ACCAGCATCACCACCCCCACCACCACTACTACCACCACCACCATCACCCCCACCACCACCACAATATTGCTAGTTAGCTTGTAATTTGATCAGAAATGAATCATCATAAGAAATATTCCTGCTGGACAAATAGAGATGTCTGATGAACAGTGAGATGTCTGATGAACAATGAGATGTCTGATGAACAGTGAGATGTCTGATGAACAGTGAGATGTCTGATGAACAAAAGGTGTTTTGTTGGAGTGTGTATAATAGAGGAAAAGTAAGATGAAGTGGTGAGTTAGGTGGAGAGGTTAGGTGATGAGGTGGAGAGGTTATGTGGTGAGGTTAGGTGGAGAGGTTAGGTGATGAGGTTAGGTGGAGAGGTGGAGAGATTATGTGGTGAGGTTAGGTGGAGAGGTTAGGTGATGAGGTGGAGAGGTTAGGTGATGGGGTGGAGAGGTTATGTGATGAGGTGGAGAGGTTATGTGGTGATGTGGAGAGGTTATGTGATGAGGTGGAGGGGTTAGGTGATGAGGTGGAGAGGTTATGTGGTGAGGTGGAGGGGTTAGGTGATGAGGTGGAGAGGTTATGTGGTGAGGTGGAGGGGTTAGGTGATGAGGTGGAGAGGTTATGTGGTGAGGTTAGGTGGAGAGGTTAGGTGATGAGGTTAGGTGGAGAGGTGGAGAGATTATGTGGTGAGGTTAGGTGGAGAGGTTAGGTGATGAGGTTAGGTGGAGAGGTGGAGAGATTATGTGGTGAGGTTAGGTGGAGAGGTTAGGTGATGAGGTGGAGAGGTTAGGTGATGGGGTGGAGAGGTTAGGTGATGATGTGGAGAGGTTATGTGATGAGGTGGAGGGGTTAGGTGATGAGGTGGAGAGGTTATGTGGTGAGGTGGAGGGGTTAGGTGATGAGGTGGAGAGGTTATGTGGTGAGGTTAGGTGGAGAGGTTAGGTGATGAGGTTAGGTGGAGAGGTGGAGAGATTATGTGGTGAGGTTAGGTGGAGAGGTTAGGTGATGAGGTGGAGAGGTTAGGTGATGGGGTGGAGAGGTTATGTGATGAGGTGGAGAGGTTATGTGGTGAGGTTAGGTGGAGAGGTTAGGTGATGAGGTGGAGAGGTTAGGTGATGATGTGGAGAGGTTATGTGATGAGGTGGAGGGGTTAGGTGATGAGGTGGAGAGGTTATGTGGTGAGGTGGAGGGGTTAGGTGATGAGGTGGAGAGGTTATGTGGTGAGGTTAGGTGGAGAGGTTAGGTGATGAGGTTAGGTGGAGAGGTGGAGAGATTATGTGGTGAGGTTAGGTGGAGAGGTTAGGTGATGAGGTGGAGAGGTTAGGTGATGGGGTGGAGAGGTTATGTGATGAGGTGGAGAGGTTATGTGGTGAGGTTAGGTGGAGAGGTTAGGTGATGAGGTGGAGAGGTTAGGTGATGATGTGGAGAGGTTATGTGATGAGGTGGAGGGGTTAGGTGATGAGGTGGAGAGGTTGTGGTGAGGTTAGGTGGAGAGGTTAGGTGGTGAGGTTAGGTAGAGAGATTATGTGGTGAGGTTAGGTGGAGAGGTTAGGTGATGAGGTGGAGAGGTTATGTGGTGAGGTTAGGTGGAGAGGTTAGGTGATGAGGTGGAGAGGTTAGGTGATGAGGTGGAGAGGTTAGGTGATGAGGTGGAGAGGTTAGGTGATGAGGTAGAGATGTTAGGTGGAGAGGTTAGGTGATGAGGTGGAGAGGTTAGGTGGAGAGGTTAGGTGGAGAGGTGGAGAGGTTAGGTGGAGAGGTGGAGAGGTGGTGAGGTTAGGTGGTGAAGTGGTGAGGATGAGGTGGGGTGGTGATATGGTGAGGTGGTGAGGGGATGAGGTGGGGTGGGGGTGAAGTGGTGAGGTGGTGAGGTGGGAAGGTGAGGGGATGAGGTGAGAGGATGAGGTGGTGTGGTGAAGTGGTGAAGAGGTGAGGGGATGAGGTGAGGGGATGAGGTGAGAGGATGAGGTGGGGGGATGAGGTGGGGTGGTGAAGTGGTGAGGTGAGGGGATGAGATGAGAGGATGAGGTGGGGTGGTGAAGTGGTTAGGTGATGAGGTGGGGTGGTGAAGTGGTGAGATGAGGGGTGAGGGGATGATATGGGGTGGTGGTGAAGTGGTGAGGTGAGGGGATGAGGTGGGGTGGTGAAGTGGTGAGATGAGGGGGTGAGGGGATGAGGTGGGGTGGTGTTGAAGTGGTGAGGTGAGGGGATGAGGTGGGGTGGTGAAATGGTGAGATGAGGGGGTGAGGGGATGAGGTGGGGTGGTGGTGAAGTGGTGAGATGAGGGGGTGAGGTGAGGGGATGAGGTGGGGTGGTGGTGAAGTGGTGAGATGAGGGGGTGAGGGGATGAGGTGGTGGTGAAGTGGTGAGGTGAGGGGATGAGATGGGGTGGTGGTGAAGTGGTGAGGTGAGGGGATGAGGTGGTGAAGTGGTGAGTACTACATTTCCATTTTTAAACAACTAATTGACTTCCATTTAGATAAATCAGATCAAGCCCAAACTGTGCGATGTAGTTGGGAGTTGGGAGTTTCCAACAGGCCTATACTCTACATAGTTTAGCATAGAAAACGCGATAATTAACTCCTATAACCATACTCCATTGTGCGCTTACACAGAGAGGGTGAGAAGAAACAGAAGACGTGCGATAGAGAGCTGTTGCTTCACCAGGTATCTCTACCAGAAAATATATGATCTAAGTGGTTGATAGTTGGTATTCAGCAGTCATAAAAGTATGCCTTTATTTACTTAGAACAACTACTAAAACAGTGATTTTGTCAGACAACGTAGGCAGCAGCTCTCTAGAAAAGAGATAATGACTTGGAATCTTATTTGCCATTTATGAATGTGTTATTCAATGTTGTTTCGCTGGGCTATAGAAGTAAAAGGACAAATAAAAAATATATATTGAAAAATATATTTATTATATCTAAAGGAGTCCTAAAATGTCAAATCTAGTTTCTAAATGAACCATAGTATGTATAGCCATCTTAAAACCATTCCATATATCAGCTTAGAACTCCCCCACAACAGTTTAAGCTTTTTAAGAATCGATAATGATTCATAAAGTGATCAGCAGTAAAGGGCAGTCACTACCATCATGGGACTTGTATTGTTTTATTCTGTGTTGTTACAACATTATTACAAAATAATAATTTAAAATCAAAAACCGTGATTCGTTTTTTTTAATAAACAAACCAAAACTGATCTTAAAGAAGCACTGATTGCTCAGCACTAACACACACACACACACACGCACATGCACGCACACATAGGCCTACACGACATAGATCTGAATGACCGAGGATAATCTGCTGTCATGTCGTGTGTTATGTTATTGAGGTGTTCTAGGTTAACACTGCTAGAATTTATTGCCACTTTATCTGGTGAGATTACCTCAGCGTTCTCTAATGGAAATGACAATAAGAAATTAGTGGAAATGACTGATGTTAGGATGAACTGTCCACCACTCCCCTGTCTCACCTCCCAGGAGCTCTCTCTTTCTGTCCACTTCTGTCTCACCTCCAAGGAGCTCTCTTTCTGTCCACTTCTGTCTCACCTCCCAGGAGCTCTCTCTTTCTGTCCACTTCTGTCTCACCTCCCAGGAGCTCTCTCTTTCTGTCCACTTCTGTCTCACCTCCCAGGAGCTCTCTCTCTGTCCACTTCTGTCTCACCTCCCAGGAGCTCTCTCTTTCTGTCCACTCCTGTCTCACCTCCCAGGAGCTCTCTCTCTGTCCACTTCTGTCTCACCGCCCAGGGGCTCTCTCTTTCTGTCCACTTCTGTCTCACCGCCCAGGATCTCTCTCTTTCTGTCCACTTCTGTCTCACCTCCCAGGAACTCTCTCTTTCTGTCCACTTCTGCCATTTGCTGAGAACTGCCTCAACCCACCACCTTTCTGTTTAAGTAACGTCACCTACACTATGCAGTCAGTGTGTCTCCCTGATCCCAGATCAGATAGCCTTGTTGAAACCCATCTTGGTCGAATTACTCTGATGGAGAAAATAACCGATAAGTACTGATCACAGATCAGATAGCCTTGTTAGAACCCAGCTTGGTAGAGTTACTGATCCGTGGCGATGGAGATCAAATCAAAGTTTATTTGTCACGTGCGCCGAATACAACAGGTATACAGTGAAATGCTTACTTACTAACCAACAGTGCAATTTTTAAGTAAAAATAGGTATTAGGTGAACAATAGATAAGTAAGGAAATAAAACACAACAGTAAAAAGACAGTGAATAATAACAGTAGTGAGGCTATATACAGTAGCAAGGCTTTATACAGTAGCAAGGCTTTATACAGTAGCGAGGCTATATACAGTAGCAAGGCTTTATACAGTAGCGAGGTAATATACAGTAGCAAGGCTTTATACAGTAGCGAGGTAATATACAGTAGCAAGGCTTTATACAGTAGCGAGGTAATATACAGTAGCAAGGCTTTATACAGTAGCGAGTCTTTATACAGTAGCGAGGTAATATACAGTAGCAAGGCTTTATACAGTAGCGAGGTAATATACAGGCACCGGTTAGTCGGGCTAATTGAGGTAATATATACATGTAAATATGGTTAAAGTGACTATGCATATATGATAAACAGAGAGTAGCAGCAGCGTAAAAGAGGGGTTGGCGGGTGGCGGGTGGCGGGACACAATGCAGATAGTCCGGGTGGCCAATGTGCAGGGGCACCGGTTAGTCGGGCTAATTGAGGTAGTATATACACATGTAGGTATGGTTAAAGTGACTATGCATATATGATAAACAGAGAGTAGCAGCAGTGTAAAAGAGGGGTTGGTGGGGGACACACACAATGCAAATAGTAATTTGATTACCTGTTCAGGAATCTTATGGCTTGGGGGTAAAAGCTGTTGAGAAGCCTTTAGGTCCTAGACTTGGCGCTCCGGTCCCACTTGCCATGCGGTAGAAGAAAGAGCAGTCTATGACTGGGTTGGCTGGGATCTTTGACAATTTTTAGGGCCTTCTTCCACTCTCTGATCCAAACCATTGTTGTCAGCCATTCTAATAAATAGACGAGCTACTACCTCTCTTTTCCTGCTTAGCTCTTTCCCTCTCTCTATCTACCACTCTCTCGTGACACTGGAAAGAATCAACCAAAAACAGAATAGATTAGAATTCTCTCTCTCAATTCTATTCTAGTCAAAGGGTTTTACTGGCATGTTTAGTGGAATAGACAATAAACAAAAGGGAAATAATCAAGGCAAATAAACAATGAGTAAACATCACAAAAGTTTTAAAATAATGTAGATATTTCAAATGTTACATTATTGGCTATGTACGGTGTTGTGACAATGTGAAAATAGTTGAAGTACGAAAATAAATAAAAACAGATAAATATGTTGTTAGTGCTCTACTGGTTGACCTTTCCTGGTAACCCTTGACCTTTCCTGGTAACCCTTGACCTTTCCTGGTAACCCTTGACCTTTCCTGGTAACCCTTGACCTTTCCTGGTAACCCTTGACCTTTCCTGGTAACCCTTGACCTTTCCTGGTAACCCTTGACCTTTCCTGGTAACCCTTGACCTTTCCTGGTAACCCTTGACCTTTCCTGGTAACCCTTGACCTTTCCTGGTAACAGCAGTGTTGTAGTACTCGAGACCTGTCTTGTTCTCCAGTGGTTGCGTGTGTTCATGGATGCTAAAGGAAGCCTGGCTTCCCCAAAACATTTACCCCCCCCCCCCAAGAAATATATATAAACACATTTAAAAAATGTTTATCTTGTCTCTCTCTGTTTCATAATTTCTTCAATTCGCAAGAGGCTGAATGTATCTCACAGGAGAAAGCAAACAGCGCCCCTCTGTCTCTCCATATGAAGATCATCTGTCTGATGCTGTCTGGTCCAAACGAGTATGACATTGTTGCCACCAATAGCATTGAAGGCAAAGGGAAGCCAGTGAGAATCTGGCCTCCCTCGACAAAAATAATATATAAAAACATTCAACTGTGAATGGTCCTGGTGCAGCAAAACAAAAGAAAAGTGTCATTGAAGCTAGCTTGGATTTGGTGTCCCTCCTATCAAATCCCATTGAAAGCAAACGTCATTGACAGAAAAACTTGAATTGTTGCATCTCGTTGTGTTGTTGTTTTTCTGGTCTCGGTTCCCTTGTCCCCCTGCCCGGTCTCGGTCTTGACTATGTCTCAGACCCCTTGTCCCCTGCCCGGTCTCGGTCTTGACTATGTCTCAGACCCCTTGTCCCCCTGCCCAGTCTCGGTCTTGACTATGTCTCAGACCCCTTGTCCCCCTGCCCAGTCTCGGTCTTGACTATGTCTCAGACCCCTTGTCCCCCTGCCCGGTCTCGGTCTTGACTATGTCTCAGACCCCTTGTCCCCCTGCCCGGTCTCGGTCTTGACTATGTCTCAGACCCCTTGTCCCCCTGCCCGGTCTCGGTCTTGACTATGTCTCAGACCCCTTGTCCCCTGCCCGGTCTCGGTCTTGACTATGTCTCAGACCCCTTGTCCCCCTGCCCGGTCTCGGTCTTGACTATGTCTCAGACCCCTTGTCCCCCGCCCGGTCTCGGTCTCGACTATGTCTCAGACCCCTTGTCCCCTGCCCGGTCTCGGTCTTGACTATGTCTCAGACCCCTTGTCCCCCGCCCGGTCTCGGTCTTGATAATGTCTCAGACCCCTTGTCCCCCTGCCCGGTCTCGGTCTTGACTATGTCTCAGACCCCTTGTCCCCCGCCCGGTCTCGGTCTTGACTATGTCTCAGACCCCTTGTCCCCCGCCCGGTCTCGGTCTTGACTATGTCTCAGACCCCTTGTCCCCTGCCCGGTCTCGGTCTTGATAATGTCTCAGACCCCTTGTCCCCCTGCCCGGTCTCGGTCTTGACTATGTCTCAGACCCCTTGTCCCCTGCCCGGTCTCGGTCTTGACTATGTCTCAGACCCCTTGTCCCCCTGCCCGGTCTCGCTCTTGACTATGTCTCAGACCCCTTGTCCCCCGCCCGGTCTCGGTCTTGACTATGTCTCTGTCCCCTGCCCGGTCTCGGTCTTGACTATGTCTCAGACCCCTTGTCCCCCTGCCCGGTCTCGGTCTTGACTCTGTCTTTCCCCCCCTCCTGTCTTGGTCTTCACTCTGAGTCGATTTGCTACGGTCTTGGTCTTGAATAAGTCTTGTTTTAGGTGGTCTCGAACACAACGCTGTGTAACAGGCTGAATTAAGAGTGGATTTGTTTTAAAATGCTTTGTGGATCTGTGTAATCTGAGGAAAATGTGTCTAATATGGTCATACCTTTGTCAGGAAGTTACCTCTCTCTCCTTCCTCCTCTCCCTAGGCAACACAGTGACTACGGTCTGATTTCAATGGACTCTTTTTCTTAATAAAAATACAAAATAGCAAGACGAAGATCAGAGAGGTACATTTTTAATGAGTGCATTTCTCATGCGACTAGTTTGCATCAACTACCTTTAACTAAAACTACTGTAAAGGTTGTGACGTTCTGGAATGTCTCCCTCGTGAGTTGTTGGGAGAGTTTTTGAGACTATCCTCCCCCTCTCATTCTTAGCAGTGGCCAGCAGGAGAGGACAGAACAAAGAGAGCTCTTATAATTTTCCAATAGCCTCCTCCAGTGCCGGATCTGTATCTTATAGCATTTGAGCCCTACGGTGTGCAGTGACCAGAGAGGGTTATCGATCTTCATAAGGTCATGTTTTGTTGTCAAATAACCACCGCTGGAACCAGTGAGAGATCCTGACCTTTGTATTAATACCCATCTATCCACTACCGCTGCTGTTCCTCTATATTAGGATGTTAAGGTTGATTCGCTGTATCAACCCATGTATCAACCCATGCAAAACATCTACAGCAAGACAAGTGACAAGTCTGGAAAGTGTTTCTCTCGTCTCCAGTCTACCTCCAGTGGCTAGATAATACAGCGCTGTGATTGGTGATAAAGAGTCACCAGTATATCCTGCTCAGATGACTTGACTGATAACCTCCCTGAGGGGTAGAAGTCATCGTGAGCCAGTCCATAAGAAATACAATAATAATAGATGAAATTGAGCGAAACCGCGTCCGCAGCAATCTCACGGCGCTTCACAGTTTATTTTCCGTAAAATAAAATGATTTTGATGTCACCGTGGATCTCGGGTTCACTCCTGCTCGAGAGGGGAAATTGTTTTTTTTCATTAGCCATGGACAGTTTGGGTATTTCATTGTGTCTTTGAATAAGGCTTCAGGGAAGCACATACACACACACACTTATGTCTCTGAAGAGCACTCATCCCAGTGTCTGGCCATGACATCAAATTAAATACAAATACAAGAGCAGCTTCACGCTCTCATCATCGAAGCTCTCTCTCTCTATTCAGTTCAATGGTCTTTATTTGCATGGAAAACATAGAGTATGTTGACATTGCCAAAGCAAATGGAATAAATAAAATATACAAAAGGGAAATAAACACACTGCAATACTTCACCTAACGGAGATGGCAGTTTATCAATGTCTGATTTGTTTTCAAATTCTTTGTGGGTCTGTGTGATCTGTGGGAAATGTGGCTCTAATGTGGTCATACATTTTACAGGAGGTTAGAAAGTGCAGCTCATAGCCTGTCTTCTCTTGAGAGCCAGGTCTGCCTATGACGGCATCTCTGAATAGCAAGGCTGTGCTCATTTTCTTAATTTAGGGTCAGTCACAGTGGTCAGGTCTGTGTACTCTCACTGTGTACTCTCTGTTTAGGGACAGATAACGTTGGAATTTGAGCTGGTTTTTTGGTTGATTCTTTCTAGTGTGTCAAATAGTTGTCTTTTTGCTTTCTCATAATTTAGTTGTGTCCAAATCTGTTTCTGTCCTGGGGCTCTGTGGGGTCTGTTTGTGTTTGTGAACAGAGCCCCAGAACCGGCTGGCTGGACCGGCTGGCTGAGGGTACTCTTCTCTAGGTTCATCTCTCTGTAGGTGAGGTCTTTGTGGTGGAATGTGTGGGCATCGCTTCCCTTTACGTGGTTGTAGAATTTAACAGCTCTTTTCTGGATTTTGATACTTAGCGGGTATAGTCATAATTCTGCTTGACATGCATTGTTTGGGATTTTCCATTGTACACATAGTATATTTCTTGCTTTATTGCTAGCTGAGTCTCGATTGGGTGTTTGTCCTAATTTGTGAATGATTGGTTGGTGACTCCAGACCTCACAACCACATAGAGCAATGGGTTTGATAATTGATTGAAGTGTTTTTAGCCATATCTTAATTGGGATATTGATTTTTTTATGTTCCTTTTGAAGGAATAGAAGGCCCAATTTGCCTTGCCTCTTTGATCGTTTACAGCCTTGTGGAAGTAACCTGGGGTGTCGATGTTTAGGCCGAGGTAGGTATAATTATTTGTGTGCTATAATATAATATATACAGTTGAAGTCGGAAGCTTAGGCAAATACATTTATACTCAGTTTTTCACAATTCCAAATCATGAGGAAGGAAAATGATGTGGATATATTGAAGCAACATCTTAAGACATCAGTCTTAAGGATGTTAAAGCTTGGTTTCAAATGGGTCTTCCAAATGGATAATGACCCCAAGCATACTTCAAAAGTTATGGCAAAATGGCTTAAGTACAACAAAGTCAAGGTATTGGAGCGGCAATCACAAAGCCCTGACCTCAATCCTATAGAACGTTTGTGGGCAGAACTGAACAATTGTGTGCAAGCAAGGAGGCCTACAAACCTGACTCAGTTACACCAGCTCTGTCAGGAGGAATGGGCCAAAATTCACCCAACTTATTGTGGGAAGCTTGTGGAAGGCTACCTGAAACATTTGACCCAAGTTAAACAATTTAAAGGCAATGCTACCAAATACTAATTGAGTGTATGTAAACTTCTGACCTATTGGAAACAAGATGAAATAAATAAAAGCTGAAATAAATAAATCTCTACTATTATTCTGACATTTCACCTTCTTAAAATAAAGTGGTGATCCTAACTGACCTACGACAGGGAATTTTTACTAGGATTAAATGTCAGGAATTGTGAAAAACTGAGTTTAAATGTACTTGGCTAAGGTGTATGTAAACTTCCGACTTCAACTGTACATATAACTAGGAATAAAGTGACTAAGCAACAGGATAAATAATAAACAGTAGCAGCAGTATATGTTGATGAGTAAAAAAAAAAGGGGGAAAAAGTCTATAGTTATTTGGTTAATAACCGTCTATTTAGACGCTGTTCAGGGTCCAACTGGATACTGGACTTCCTGGCTGCCCTTAAATGGTAGCGGTGGTTAACAATTCATCCTCCACGCTGACCGTCATCACGGAGGCTGGAGTCTTGTTCTCTCTGCTACTGCACGCTAAGTGGTTCCGAAGTCTGGAACCAACAGGACCCTGAACAGCTTCTAACCCCAAGCCATAAGACTGCTAAATAGCTAATCAAATGGCTACACGGACAACCTGCATTTACCCTTTTTTGAAACTAACTCTCTTGCACTGACTCTATGCACACACTGGACTCTACCCACACACTCACACACACACTGGACTCTACCCACACACTCACAAAAATGTGTATGTGACCAATCAAATGTTATTTGATTTCGACAGCTAACCTTGTGGGAACAAACAATTCAGTCCCATTCAAAATCTTATCTCCCTAACCCATAAACCGTACTCTTACCCTAACCTTAACCCAAAAACCTAACCATAATCCAACCCCTAACCCTCACCCTACAGTAATTCTAATCCTAATACTAATTCTAGCCTTAACCCCTTAGAAATAGTATTTGACCTTGTGAGGACCAAAATAATATCCCACAGTTGGTCAAATTTCTGGTCCCCACAAGAATAGTTAAACATGTCCACACACACACACACACACACACTATCACCACTGCTCCACATATGGTATTGCTACAGCTCAGTCTACTATCTATCCTGTTGCCTAGTCACTTTACCTGTACCTATGTGCAGATTGCTACCTCAATAACGTACCCCTAAACATCGACTCGGTACTGGTACACCCTGTATATAACCATGTTATTACCTGGTACTCTGTATATAGCCATGTTATTACCTGGTACTCTGTATATAGCCATGTTATTACCTGGTACTCTGTATATAGCCATGTTATTACCTGGTACTCTGTATATAGCCATGTTATTACCTGGTACTCTGTATATAGCCATGTTATTACCTGGTACTCTCTGTATATAGCCATGTTATTACCTGGTACTCCCTGTATATAGCCATGTTATTACCTGGTACTCTCCGTATATAACCATGTTATTACCTGGTACTCACTGTATATAGCCATGTTATTACCTGGTACACCCTGTATATAGCCATGTTATTACCTGGTACTCTGTATATAGCCATGTTATTACCTGGTACTCCCTGTATATAGCCATGTTATTACCTGGTACACCCTGTATATAGCCATGTTATTACCTGGTACACCCTGTATATAGCCATGTTATTACCTGGTACTCTCTGTATATAACCATGTTATTACCTGGTACTCACTGTATATAGCCATGTTATTACCTGGTACACCCTGTATATAGCCATGTTATTACCTGGTACTCTGTATATAGCCATGTTATTACCTGGTACTCCCTGTATATAGCCATGTTATTACCTGGTACTCCCTGTATATAGCCATGTTATTACCTGGTACACCCTGTATATAGCCATGTTATTACCTGGTACACCCTGTATATAGCCATGTTATTACCTGGTACTCCCTGTATATAGCCATGTTATTACCTGGTACACCCTGTATATAGCCATGTTATTACCTGGTACACCCTGTATATAGCCATGTTATTACCTGGTACACCCTGTATATAGCCATGTTATTACCTGGTACACCCTGTATATAGCCATGTTATTACCTGGTACACCCTGTATATAGCCATGTTATTACCTGGTACTCTCTGTATATAGCCATGTTATTACCTGGTACTCCCTGTATATAGCCATGTTATTACCTGGTACTCACTGTATATAGCCATGTTATTACCTGGTACACCCTGTATATAGCCATGTTATTACCTGGTACTCTGTATATAGCCATGTTATTACCTGGTACACCCTGTATATAGCCATGTTATTACCTGGTACTCCCTGTATATAGCCATGTTATTACCTGGTACACCCTGTATATAGCCATGTTATTACCTGGTACACCCTGTATATAGCCATGTTATTACCTGGTACTCTCTGTATATAACCATGTTATTACCTGGTACTCACTGTATATAGCCATGTTATTACCTGGTACACCCTGTATATAGCCATGTTATTACCTGGTACTCTGTATATAGCCATGTTATTACCTGGTACACCCTGTATATAGCCATGTTATTACCTGGTACTCTCTGTATATAGCCATGGTATTACCTGGTACACCCTGTATATAGCCATGTTATTACCTGGTACTCCCTGTATATAGCCATGTTATTACCTGGTACACCCTGTATATAGCCATGTTATTACCTGGTACACCCTGTATATAGCCATGTTATTACCTGGTACACCCTGTATATAGCCATGTTATTACCTGGTACACCCTGTATATAGCCATGTTATTACCTGGTACACCCTGTATATATCCATGTTATTACCTGGTACTCCCTGTATATAGCCATGTTATTACCTGGTACTCCCTGTATATAGCCATGTTATTACCTGGTACACCCTGTATATAGCCATGTTATTACCTGGTACTCCCTGTATATAGCCATGTTATTACATGGTACTCTGTATATAGCCATGTTATTACCTGGTACTCTGTATATAGCCATGTTATTACCTGGTACTCCCTGTATATAACCATGTTATTACCTGGTACTTCCTGTATATAACCATGTTATTACCTGGTACTCACTGTATATAACCATGTTATTACCTGGTACACCCTGTATATAGCCATGTTATTACCTGGTACTCCCTGTATATAGCCATGTTATTACCTGGTACTCACTGTATATAGCCATGTTATTACCTGGCACTTCCTGTATATAGCCATGTTATTACCTGGCACTTCCTGTATATAGCCATGTTATTACCTGGCACTCCCTGTATATAGCCATGTTATTACCTGGTACTCCCTGTATATAGCCATGTTATTACCTGGTACTCTGTATATAGCCATGTTATTACCTGGTACTCCCTGTATATAACCATGTTATTACCTGGTACTTCCTGTATATAACCATGTTATTACCTGGTACTTCCTGTATATAACCATGTTATTACCTGGTACTCACTGTATATAACCATGTTATTACCTGGTACTCACTGTATATAACCATGTTATTACCTGGTACTCCCTGTATATAACCATGTTATTACCTGGTACTCACTGTATATAGCCATGTTATTACCTGGTACTCACTGTATATAGCCATGTTATTACCTGGTACTCCCTGTATATAACCATGTTATTACCTGGTACTTCCTGTATATAACCATGTTATTACCTGGTACTCCCTGTATATAACCATGTTATTACCTGGTACTCACTGTATATAACCATGTTATTACCTGGTACTCCCTGTATATAACCATGTTATTACCTGGTACTCCCTGTATATAACCATGTTATTACCTGGTACTCCCTGTATATAACCATGTTATTACCTGGTACTCCCTGTATATAGCCATGTTATTACCTGGTACTCCCTGTATATAACCATGTTATTACCTGGTACTCACTGTATATAACCATGTTATTACCTGGTACTCTCTGTATATATCCATGTTATTTTTTTACTTATTGTTATTGATTATTCGCTGTGTATTTATTTCTTGTGTCAGTATTTCTATGTCATATGTATTTGTATCTTCAACTCTGCATTGTTGGAAAAGGACCCGTCAGTAATCATTTCACCGTTAGTCTACACCTGCTGTTTTACGAAGCATGAATGTGAACATCAGATCAAGCATTCCCTTTCAGTTAAACATGACGTCTGGTTTGTATGTGTTTGGCTGTATCACAACCTCATAATCATACTGCTATTTCAAGTGCTAAGTACTTTTTACATTTAAAAAAAGCCAACATTAGTACTCTGAAATTATTACAGGCTAACGAATGTTTTATATTGAATCAAAGTCTCATCTGTGGCTGGCCCCATTGTTATACAGAGTAGGTAGAGGTGAGATGAATGTCAATGTGAGTGTGTTTAATGCACTCTCATTCTCAAACACTCATACGCACACAAAGAACACACACACACACACACACACACACACACACACACACACACACACACACACACACACAGAGTCGTGCTGAGTCTCGGTGGTGCAGGCAGTGCTGTGCAGATGAAGGCCCATGAAATATGTATGTTTCTCAGCTATGTGTTTCATAAGAGGTAGTCATTGAGGATTCCGCTCCCATCTATATTATAGGAACAGCAGGAATATCCATCACACAGTCAATGTGGTTGGTAGAGTAGATGAGACCGGAGACATACTGGGGAGAATGAGTGGTGGGGAATACAGGAGTAGAGGACGGAGGTGAAAAGACGTCAGACAACAGATTCCCAACGTAATTATGGACAGATGAATTATCTCTCTACTAGTAGTAGGTGACATTGTTAGTAGAGGAGAGGGGTGGTGAAAAGACCGTGTACAGGATGCACAGTATACAGGATGCACAGTGTACAGGATGCACAGTGTACAGGATGCACAGTGTACAGGATACACAGTGTACAGGATACACAGTGTACAGGATACACAGTGTACAGGATACACAGTGTACAGGATGCACAGTGTACAGGATACACAGTGTACATGATGCACAGTGTACATGATGCACAGTGTACATGATGCACAGTGTACAGGATACACCGTGTACAGGATACACAGTGTGCAGGATGCACAGTATACAGGATACACCGTGTACAGGATGCACAGTGTACAGGATACACAGTGTACAGGATACACAGTGTACAGGATGCACAGTGTACAGGATGCACAGTGTACAGGATGCACAGTGTACAGGATGCACAGTGTACAGGATGTATAGTGTACAGGATACATAGTGTACAGGATACACAGTGTACAGGATGCACAGTGTACAGGATGCACAGTATACAGGATACACAGTGTACAGGATGCACAGTGTACAGGATGCACAGTGTACAGGATGCACAGTGTACAGGATGCACAGTGTACAGGATGCACAGTGTACAGGATACACAGTGTACAGGATACACAGTGTACAGGATACAGTGTACATGATGTACAGTGTACAGGATACACAGTGTACAGGATACACAGTGTACAGGATACACAGTGTACAGGATGCATAGTGTACAGGATGCATAGTGTACAGGATGCATAGTGTACAGGATGCATAGTGTACAGGATACACAGTGTACAGGATACACAGTGTACAGGATACACAGTGTACAGGATACATAGTGTACAGGATACACAGTGTACAGGATACATAGTGTACAGGATACATAGTGTACAGGATACACAGTGTACAGGATACATAGTGTACAGGATACACAGTGTACAGGATGCACAGTGTACAGGATGCACAGGATGCACAGTGTACAGGATACATAGTGTACAGGATACACAGTGTACAGGATGCACAGTGTACAGGATACACAGTGTACAGGATGCATAGTGTACAGGATGCACAGTGTACAGGATACATAGTGTACAGGATACATAGTGTACAGGATACACAGTGTACAGGATACACAGTGTACAGGATACACAGTGTACAGGATACACAGTGTACAGGATACACAGTGTACAGGATGCATAGTGTACAGGATACACAGTGTACAGGATACACAGTGTACAGGATGCATAGTGTACAGGATACACAGTGTACAGGATACACAGTGTACAGGATGCATAGTGTACAGGATGAAGATGGTTAGTCAAGTGGAAGATTATTATGCAGTTGTTCTTCCCAGTTGTACTTTATCCTAGTCAATAGTTATAATGCATTATGATGCAGTTACAATACATTGCAAGACTTGTCATAGGCAGAGTGGGCCCTTACGACGCCATTATAATGTCTCATAATGATGCTGAATGAACCCTGGTATTTCTTCACTCTTTGACGTCTGTTTCTCACAGGAAAACCCTTACATGTGCAACAACGAGTGTGACGCCTCCACAGATGAACTAGCCCATCCTCCGGAGCTCATGTTCGACTTTGAAGGTCGCAACCCCACAACCTTCTGGCAATCCAGTTCATGGAATACGTTCCCCAAACCCCTGGAGGTCAACATCACGCTGTCCTGGAACAAAACTATCGAGCTGACGGACGACATCATCCTCACCTTCGAGTCCGGCCGCCCTGAGCAGATGCTTCTGGAGAAATCGCTAGACTACGGTAAAACCTGGATCCCTTACCAGTTCTACGCTACCGACTGCCTCGACGCCTTCACCATGGAGCCCAAGGCGGTGAACGAGCTGACCCAGCGAACCCTCCTCGACATCATCTGCACCGAGGACTACTCCCGAGGCTACGTGTGGAAGTACGATAAAACCGTCCGTTTCGAGATCAAGGATCGGTTCGCGCTGTTCGCCGGACCGCGGCTGCACAACATGGCATCGCTGTACGGTCAACTGGACACCACCAGGAATCTGCGGGACTTCTTCACGGTGACGGACCTGAGGATACGGCTTCTGAAACCGGCCACCGGGGCCACCATGGTGGATGAAAACAACCTGTCCAGATACTTCTACGCCATCTCTGACATCAAGGTGCAGGGCAGGTAAGAGAGATGGTTAATTCGTTTTTATTTAAAAAAGTTATATTCCATTGAGATCATAGATCTATTTTACTATAGAGAGACCTGTACCAAGAAATCTTGTATTGTGTGCCAAAGTATTTGTGAATGCTTTAAACGGATCTAGGAGCAAAGTTAGTTTGTTTCATTGTATTTGGTTTGGCTGTGGTCAGGCTGCTCCAATCTACAAAACACCAAAATAAAGTTTCTTACTAAGGCGCTGGGCCGCCACGAGCCGCCAGAACAGCTTCAATGAGCCTTGGCATAGATTCTAGGTATTTTATTAGGGTCCCCATTAGCTGTTGTGAAGGTAGCAGCGACTCTTTCTGGGTTCCACACAAAACATGACATAATATAGAACATCTCAAGGACAGAACTACATACATTTTAAAATGGCACACATAGCCTGCATATCAATACATATACACACAATATGGCCAAAAGTATGCGGACACCTTTTAAAATCAGTGGATTCAGCTATTTCAGCCACCCCCGTTGCTGACAAGTGTATGAAACCAAGCACACAGACATGCAATCTCCATAGACAAACGTTGACAGTAGAATGGCCTTACTGATGAGCTCAGTCATAGGATGCCACCTTTCCAACACGTCAGTTCATCAAATTTCTGCCCTGCTAGAGCTGCCCCGGTCAACTGTAAGTGCTGTTAATGGGAAGTGGAAACATCTAGAAGCAACAACAGCTCAGCCGAAGTGGTAGGCCACTCAAGCTCACAGAACAGGACCGCCAAGTGCTGAAGCATGTAGCGCATAAAAATCGTCTGTCCTCGATTGCGACACACACGACCGAGTTCCAAACTGCCTCTTGAAGCAACGTCATCACAATAAATGTTCATTGGGAGCTTCTTTGAAATTTGGTGGAGGAAAAATTGTCTGGGGCTGTTTTTCATGGTTCAGGTTAGACCGCTTAGTTCCAGTGAAGGGAAATCTTAACGCTACAGCATACAAAGAAATTCTAGACGATTCTGTGCTTCCAACTTTGTGGCAACAGTTTGGGGAAGACCCTTTCCTGTTTCAGCATGACAATGCCCCCGTGCACAAAGTGAGGTTCATACAGAAATGGTTTGTCGAGATCGGTGTGGAAGAACTTGACTGGCCTGCACAGAGCCCTGACCTCAACCCTATCAAGCACCTTTGGGATTCATTGGAACGCCAACTGCGAGCAAGGCCTTATCACCCAACATTTTTTTATTTCACCTTTATTTAACCAGGTAAGCTAGTTGAGAACAAGTTCTCATTTACAACTGCGACCTGGCCAAGATAAAGCAAAGCAGTGCGACAGAAACAACAACACAGAGTTACATGGAATAAACAAGCGTACAATCAATAACACAATAGAAAAAAAAGGAAGTCTATATACAGTGTGTGCAAATGGCATGAGGTGGTATGGCAATAAATAACGACTAGAGCATACAGGTCGCAGTGGTGGGTGGTATAAGGAGCTTTGGTAACAAAACGGATGGCACTGTGATAGACTGCATCCAATTTTCTGAGTAGAGTATTGGAAGCTATTTTGTAAATGACATCGCCGAAGTCGAGGATCGGTAGGATAGTCAGTTTTACTAGGGTAAGTTTGGCGGCGTGAGTGAAGGTGGCTTTGTTGCGAAATAGAAAGCCGATTTGATTTGATCTAGATTTGATCTAGATTTGATTTTGGATTGGAGATGTTTGATATGAGTCTGGAAGGAGAGTTTACAGTCTAGCCAGACACTTAGGTATTTGTAGTTGTCCACATATTCTAGGTCAGAACCGTTCAGAGTAGTGATGCTAGTCGGGCGGGCGGGTGCGGGAAGCGAACGGTTGAAAAGCATGCATTTGGTTTTGCTAGCGTCTAAGAGCAGTTGGAGGCCACAGAAGGAGTGTTGTATGGCATTGAAGCTCGTTTGGAGGTTAGTTAACACAGTGTCCAAAGAAGGGCCAGATGTATACAGAATGGTGTCGTCTGCGTAGAGGTGGATCAGGGAATCACCAGCAGCAAGAGCGACATCGTTGATATATACAGAGAAAAGAGTCGGCCCGAGAATTGAACCCTGTGATACCCCCATTGAGACTGCCAGAGGTGCAGACAACAGGCCCTCCGTTTTGACACACTGAACTCTATCAGAGAAGTAGTTGGTGAATCAGGAGAGGCAGTCATTTGAGAAACCAAGGCTATTGAGTCTGCCAATAAGAATACGGTGATTGACAGAGTCGAAAGCCTTGGCCAGGTCGATGAAGACAGCTGCACAGTACTGTCTCTTATCGATGGAGGTTATGATATCGTTTAGGACCTTGAGCGTGGATGAGGTGCACCCGTGAGCTCGGAAACCGGATTGCACAGCAGAGAAGGTACGGTGGGATTCGAAATGGTCAGGGATCTGTGTCGAACCTCACTAATGCTCTTGTGGCTGAATGGAAGCAAGTCCCCGCAGCAATGTTCCAACATCTAGTGGAAAAACTTCCCAGAAGAATGGAGGCTGTTATAGCAGCAAAAGGGGGGACCAACATATTAATGCCCATGATCTTGGAATGAGATGTTCGACAATCAGGTGTGTATCTAGGTCAAATAGGCAAGAGGCATTGTGCCATGAGGTGTTTTTTTTTAACAAGGTTTGCTGCTGATTTGAGCAATATGAGATGGAAGGGAGTTTCATGCAATAATGGCTCCATATAATACTGTACTCTTTCTTCAATTTGTTCTGGATTTGAGCACTGTTAAAAGACCTCTGGTGGCATGTCTGGTGGGGTAAGTGTGTGTGTCAAAGCTGTGTGTAAGTTGACTATGCAAACAATTTGGAACAAAGTTCTACAGCATTAGTAAAAATGTGATCGATACATGTGATGATCTTGTTCCTGTAGTGTTTGTAAACACCCTGGTAGGTTGATTAATAACATGAACCAGATTACAGACACCGGTTACAGTAAGAAGCTTCCTCTTGAGCGGACAACTTGATGAAAAGCAGTCAATATTCAGGTCCCCAATAAAGTAGACCTCTCGGTTTCCAGCACATACGCTATCAAGCATTTCACAAATATTATTTAGATACTGACTGTTCGCTCTTGGTGGCCTACGGCAACACTTCAAAATAATAGGCTTTAGAACCTGCAACAACAGCACGTCACTAACACTTGACATGGTATCTTCTCTAAGCATTGCATGGATATGGCTCTAAAAACATATCTATCTATTTAACCTTTATTTAACTAGGAAATTCAGTTGTGAACAAATTATTTTTTTCAATGACGGCCTAGGGACAGTGGGTTAATTGCCTTGTTCAGCGGCAGAACGACAGATTTTTACCTTGTCAGCTCAGGGATTTGATCTTGCAACCTTTCGGTTACTAGGCCAACACTCTAGCCAGTAGGCTACGCTGCCGCCCCTCCACTCTAACCACTAGGCTACGCTGCCGCCCCTCCACTCTAACCACTAGGCTACGCTGCCGCCCCTCCACTCTACCCACTAGGCTACGCTGCCGCCCCTCCACTCTAAAGCCACTTGGTTACGCTGCCGCCAAAAGCAGAAAGCAGCAGTACGAGAACTGATTCCAACCGCGCCGTGGGAGCCAAACTCAAAAGGTAGCTAGCTAGTAACCAAACTGTTTCAAAACAACATATCGAGTTCTCCCCCTTTTTCCAAATCCCCTCTATTGGAGGGATGCGACACCATTCGTCCCTGAGAAATTCCATAATTTGGTGTTTTCTTGATGGTGGTGAAAAACGCTGTCTCAGAATCTCCCATAAGTGTTCAATTGGGTAGAGATCTGGTGACTGAGACATGCACGCAGGCGCAAACACACACATAAAGGTGTAAAGTACTTAAATACTTTAAAAAGTACTACTTAAGTAGTTTTTGGGGGTATCTGTAGTTTACTATTTTAATTTTACTTCACTACATTCCTAAATAAAATAATGTACTTCTTATTCCATGCATTTTTCCTGACACCCAAAAGTACTCATTACATTTTGACAGAAAAATTGCCCAATTCACACACTTATCAAGAGAACATCCCTGGTCATCCCTAATGCCTCTGATCTGGCGGACTCACTAAACACAAATGCTTCGTTTGTAACTCGTGACTCACCACCTGGATTCGTTCTTATGTATCAACATTTGAAATGGTGTTTTTTACATTATATGAAAGTAGAGACTCAGAGCTAAAAAATGGTATAACATACACTGCATTTGAGGAACAATGGGAAAGTAATTCTGCTTTGAATCAACAAGAAAATCGCCTGTTTTGCGATCTAGTGAAGAGCTCTTGTCGACACCCATTCAGCATCGTTCACACCCTCACCCTAAGCCCTACCCATCCCTCATCCCTCACCCTAAGCCTTACCCATCCCTCATCCCTCACCCTAAGCCCCACCTATCCCTCACCCTAAGCCCCACCCATCCCTCACCCTAAGCCCCACCCATCCCTCACCCTAAGCCCCACCCATCCCTCACCCTAAGCCCCACCCATCCCTCATCCCTCACCCTAAGCCCTACCCATCCCTCATCCTAAGCCCCACCCATCCCTCATCCTTCACCCTAAACCCCACCCATCCCTCATCCCTCACCCTAAGCCCTACCCATCCCTCATCCCTCACCCTAAGCCCTACCCATCCCTCATCCCTCACCCTAAGCCCAACCCATCCCTCATCCCTCACCCTAAGCCCCACCCACCCCTCACCCTAAGCCCCACCCACCCCTCACCCTAAGCCCCACCCATCCCTCACCCTAAGCCCCACCCATCCCTCATCCTAAGCCCCACCCATCCCTCATCCTTCACCCTAAGCCCTACCCATCCCTCATCCTAAGCCCCACCCATCCCTCACCCCCACCCATCCCTCATCCCTCACCCTAAGCCCCACCCATCCCCCATCCCTCACCCCACCCCCCACCCATCCCTCATCCTTCACCCTAAGCCCTACCCATCCCTCACCCTAAGCCCCACCCATCCCTCATCCTAAACCCCACCCATCCCTCACCCTAAGCCCCACCCATCCCTCAACCTAAGGCCCACCCATCCCTCATACCTCACCCTAAGCCCCACCCATCCCTCATGCCTCACCCTAAGCCCCACCCATCCCTCACCCTAAGCCCCACCCATCCCCCACCCTAAGCCCCACCCATCCCTCACCCTAAGCCCCACCCATCCCCCACCCTAAGCCCCACCCATCCCTCAACCCCACCCACCCCTCATCCCTCAACCTAAGCCCCACCCATCCCTCATACCTCACCCTAAGCCCCACCCATCCCTCATTCTAAGCCCCACCCATCCCTCATTCTAAGCCCCACCCATCCCCCACCCTAAGCCCCACCCATCCCTCACCCTAAGCCCCACCCATCCCCCACCCTAAGCCCCACCCATCCCTCAACCCCACCCACCCCTCATCCCTCAACCTAAGCCCCACCCATCCCTCATACCTCACCCTAAGCCCCACCCATCCCTCATCCTAAGCCCCACCCATCCCTCACCCTAAGCCCCACCCATCCCTCACCCTAAGCCCCACACATCCCCCACCCATCCCTCACCCTAAGCCCCACCCATCCCCCACCCTAAGCCCCACCCATCCCTCAACCCTCACCCACCCCTCATCCCTCACCCTAAGCCTCACCCATCTCGCTTCGCTCTTGAAGCGCACACTGGACGCTCTGGCCGATGATTAGTTTACCTCTGGATAACATGAAAACAGCCTAACAAACTCTGATGGCAACAATTTCATTACACTTTTTTTTGCAGACGTTTACTGACACTAGCCATATTCAACGGGTGTTGTACACACGTCACGTAACGTTAGCTAACGAGCCAGCCAGCCAATGTTAGCTAGTTAAACAAAAGTGCTGGGAGCTAACCAACCATGTTAAATGTTAGCTACCTAACATTAGGCTCTAACTTGAACAGCACAAGGTTCTGGGAAACGAATAATAACGGCTAGGGAGCCAGCCAGCTAACGTTAGCTAGCTAGCTAACAGTACACTTTAGCTTGAAACGAAAACCACTTTCTGTCAAAATTAGAAAACGAGTAATATCTGACCTGTATAACGTTATATCATCATGCATTAGAGACGTCTCCCTGTCAGTAATGCCATGCCACAGTTGCCCTTAGTTTGAAGAAGTAATCCAGAGACAGGTGTTTCCTCCATCTCTTTAGCCATCATACTTCCACTGATTTCCAAACTTGATTCTCCAGAAAGTGGAGAGCCACACTTATACATTTTTTAAAAAGCCGAGTTCGACAGGATTACCAACACAGACTGACAAACTTCTTTGGCAAACCAACCCGAACTCCTCTCTCGGCATGCCCAGCTCACTCATTATCTAAAGCAATCGTGGCTAGTCGGACGGTTGCTACCTTTTTTTGTGGGTTAACCAACAAGGCTCGTAATTTAACAATTTTATTCGTATTTACAGATGGCATATGAGTTAGTTATTAAGGCACATGAAAGTTCACATGTTCAAGGCATTTCTGCCAGAAAACGCATTTTGATTAAAAAAAATATTTTATACGTATCAACGGCTCTCCTGTGAAGTCGTGACTTGCGACATACTTAACACATATAAACCCCCTATGCTCCAACGAGACCTCTTTCAAAGTCATTGAGAGCTCTTCTTTCCGTGGTAGCCAAAATAATGGTCAACTGGGCATTTTTTATACATGACCCTAAGGATGTTAAATTCTTAATTAACCACACCTGTGGGGAAGCACCTGCTTTCAATTTACTTTGTATCCCTCATTGACTCAAATGTTTCCTTTTCTTTTTTGACGGTCACAGGTATATGGTCAACTACCTGATGTGAATACATTATGATAAAAGTGAGCTTTTAGCTAGCTCTGGTAAGGGCTCCACATATAGCATGATTTACATGCTACCCTGAATCAAACATTTTGTGTTTAATATTTTAATTAAAATCCTTTTAGGGTCGATTCATGTTTTATGAGCAGAATGCTCTGTTTTGCATTCTAATGAGCGCTGGGCCAGGGCCTGAATACACGGCTAACATCCCTGTAATTATCAGAGTTACATTCCAAACGGCACCCTATTCATTACAATACATACGGCCCTGGTCAAAAGTAGTGCACTATATCGGAAATGGGTGCTATTTGGGATGCAGGCCCAGATTTAAATTTGACCTCCATCTTTGGTGGACAGCCAGGGAACTCCCCGTCCCCCCCCGTCCCCCGTCCCATCCGTCTGTCCCCCCCCCAGCAAACATTAATGTCCTATGAAATATCCTGGTCATTGTTTCATCAGGAGATTCCCAAAGGTTTACAGAGATAGAAAACATTACAGATTCAGTAGATCATTTTATAGCTCCATAGATGCATAATGAAGAACCTGTGGATCATAAAACCCTCCACAGCTGTTCTCCAAATGGGACCGCTGTACCTGTGACTGTGCCTGTATAAGTCCACAGCAAATTGGCCAGTGTTTATTTTTCAGTGTTATTTTGTAGTGTTGATTCAGGAGTTAAATTCATTCTGTAAGGGTGAAATTAACATTCAGTGGTGTAAAATAAACCCCAGTGTTGGTGTTAGTAGCCAGATATATTGTTGTACACTTTGGAGAGTTAAACAGTCCCATCAGAACAACGCCCATGATTATCATATTTCCCAGCATGCTCTACTGCAAGTAAATGTTTTAGGATTGTTTTTAATATCATTGTTTTGAATGTATATTGATGGATTGATTAATCTTTTTCTACACAAAGATAAATAACATATTTTTGTCTAAACTAATCCAATCAGTTAGTTAGATTTATTATTTTCCTAGCCACCGTGCTTCTACACCTACATTGCTTGCTGTTTGGGGTTTTAGGCTGGGTTTCTGTACAGCACTTTGAGATATCAGCTGATGTACGAAGGGCTATATAAATACATTTGATTTGATTTGATTGCACCCATTGCTGAAATGGTTGTTCCCATTTAAATGGTTGAGGTAGTCTCCTTTACCAGAGTTCTTAATCCTTTTAGTCATTCTGAATGCAGGTTGAATAAAAATCTCAACTGTTGGATAACCCTGGCTGGATTCCCAAAAATAATTACACATCACTTTGCCAGCCAGCATAATGAGACTTGCAGGCCAGATGTGGCCTGTAAACCAGGAGTTTTGTAACACCACTGTATTAGGGTAAGACTAGGCCATCAAAGTAAGGTCTTATGATGTATCTAATGTATTCTCATAGAGTTTAATTGTAATGATAGTATTTGCCTAGATACACTCACTTGGTGATAACCACATGCCTTTAAAGGGAAATAATTCAATAAGCATGTCTCTGTAACTAACAAACACAGCCATGGGTGGTCACTCTACAATTCACTTGAAAAGAAAAAGGCACCCTGGGAAATTTGCAAATTAGGCTTTACACCACAGGTGTTTAAAAAGAAAAACACCCCAAAAAGGATTTTACTAATTTCTTACACTGACACTGTAACAGCATCAGCACTAAGCAACGTGAGTCTAGTTTACTCTGAATCAAGTGGTCACCAACCTTTTCTGAGTCAAGATCACTTTCGCAGTCAAAAAAGCAAACCACATGATCTACCGCTCAGATTATTTTTTTTTCAACGTGACTTAAATTTTTTTTAAACAATTTTAATTTATTAAAATCAGCTCTGTAGGAATGAGGTTTGAGCAGTAGGCCTAATACATTATCACAGCATATTGGCCATATGCCTGGCCTGCCGATATTGCTATTCTCAGACCAGTCAAACCTACTTTTTGTCTGATTTCAGACTGCATCCAATTTGCATCCAATTTGTTGAGTAGAGTGTTGGAGGCTATTTTGTAAATGACATCGCCGAAGTCAAGGATTGGTAGGATGGTCAGTTTTACGAGGGTATGTTTGGCAGCATGAGTGAAGGATGCTTTGTTGCGAAATAGGAAGCCGATCTATGGAGAGACGTGAAAATAGCTGTGCAGCAACGCTCCCTATCCAACCTGACAGAGTTTGAGAGATTAATTGTTCAGCAGCCTTATGGCTTGCGGGTAGAAGCTGTTAAGGAGCCTTTTGGACATAGACTTAATGCTCCGCTACCGCTTGCCGTGCGGTAGCATAGAGAACAGCCTATGACTTGGGTGACTGGAGTCTGACAATTGTTTGGGCCTTCCTCTGATACCGACTGGTATAGAGGTCCTGGATGGCAGGAAGCTTGACCCCAGTGATGTACTGGGCTGTACGCACTACCCTCTGTAGCGCCTTGCGTTCGGATGCCGAGAAGTTGCTATGTCAAGCGGTGATGCAACCGGTCAGGATGCTCTCGGTGGTGGAGCTGTGGAACTTTTTGTGGATCTGGAGACCCTTTTCCCCCTCAGGAGACTGAGGGTTAGGTGTTGTCGCGCCATATTCACGACTGTCTTGGTTTGTTTGGACCATGATAGTTTGTTGGTGATGTGGACACCGAGGAACTTGAAACTCTCGACCCGCTCCACTACAGCCTCGTCAATGTTAATGAGGGGCAGTTAGGCCCTCCTTTTCCTGTTGTCCACGATCAGCTCCTTTAGTCTTGCTCACATTTCGGGAGAGGTTGTTGTCCTGGCACCACACTACTCCTTATAGTCTGTCTCATCGTTGTCGGTGATCAGGCCTACCACTGTTGTGTCGTCAGCAAACATAATTATGGTGTTGGAGTCGTGCTTGGCCACGCAGTGGTGTGTGAACAGGACGTACAGGAGTGGACTAAGTATGCACCCCTGAGGGGACCCAATGTTGAGGATGTTGTTGCGCCTCAATGCCATTGGATGAATCCCGGAACATTTTCCAGTGTGTGCTTGCAAAACAGTCCTGTAGCGTAGCATCCGCGTCATCTGACCACTTCCGTATTGAGCGAGTCACTGGTAATTCCTGCTTTAGTTTTTGCTTGTAAGCAGGAATCAGAGGGATAGATTTATGGTCAGATTTGCCAATTTGAGGGCGAGGGAGAGCTCTGTATGCACCTCTGTGTGTGGAGTAAAGGTGGTCTAGAGTTTTTTCCCTCTGGTTGCACATGTGACATGTTGGTAGAAGTTTCCCTGTATTAAAGTCCCCGGCCACTAGGAGCGGCGCTTCTGAAAGAGCATTTTCTTGTTTGCTTATGGTCTTATTCAGCTTGTTGAGTGCGGTTTTAGTGCCAGCATCGGTTTGTGTTGGTAAATAGACGGCTACGAATAATATAGATGAAAACTCTTGGTAGATAGTGTGGTCTACAGCTTATCATGAGGTCCTCTACCTCAGACGAGGAAGTTAATACCTCGAGACTTCTTTAATATTAGACATCACGCACCAGCTGTTATTGACAAATAGACACATACCCCTACCCCTTGTCTAACCAGAAGTAGCTGTTCTGTCCTGCTGATGCACGGAAAACACACCCAGCTCTACATTATTTGTGTCGTCGTTCAGCCACGACTCGGTGAAACATAAGATATTACAGTTGTTAATGTCCCGTTGGTAGGATAGTCTCGAATGGAGATCGTCCAGTTTATTCTCCAGTGATTGCACGTTGGCCAATAGAACGGATGGTAGAGGCGGGTTACCCACACGCCAACGAATTCTCACAAGGCACCCCGATCTCCGCCCCCTATATGTCAGTCTTTTCTTCACGCGTATAACGGGTATTTGTGCCTGGTCTCGGGGAAATAGTAGATCCTTTGTGTCGGACTCATTAAAGAAAAAAATCTTCGTCCAGTTCGAGGCGAGTAATCGCGGTTATGATATGCATCAGCTCTTTTTTGGTCATAAGAGACAGTGGCGGAAACATTATGTACAAAATAATTTTACAAAACAATGCGGGGAAAAAAAATAACAAATCGCACAGTTGGTTAGGAGCCCGTAAAAAACGTCAGCCATCTTCTCTGGTGCCATTATGGAATATTCAAGCTATTCGTAGTGGCAGAGTGGAAAATGTGGGGACCCAGCGTCCAAAAAAGACTATACGTAGCTATGTGTGTGGAATACATTTAACTTGTTTGTAACTTACTACTTGTAGCTGTGTGGCCCATGTGTTTGTGCTGTTGTTGTTAATATTCTGGTAAGTAGCTAGCTAGCACTCACTCACATGTCTGCTAGCATCGTCATGAAAAGGGGTGTGATGGGAAAAACCCTACAATATATATTTTTTCTATGTAGTGAAAATTCTCTGGAGCTAACCAATGTTCAATAAGTAATCTTTAGACATGTACTTTTCTTAAAATTTAGTTTTGTAATTGACGAACGCAAATCAGACAACAAGAAAATTGCATGTGAAATGGGTCAATGTGAAATGGGTCAATGTGAAATGAGTCAATGTGAAATGGGTCAATGTGAAATGGGTCAATGTGAAATGGGTCAATGTGGTAACTTACAGGTTGTTTTCCCAACTGGATAATGCCCGAGAAGCCGGTGTTTGGAGGATATATTGGCACTGGTTTTGTTAGTCCAGAGACAAAGTCGAAGGCCAGCAGACCGTGCCAATATATCCCAATTGCTGATTGCCTAGGAGAGGAGAAACCACTCCTCTTCAAATGCAGCCACTGATTAACAAAACAAGTCACAAATTGACCTGCCCCTTAATCCTGGTTGATGTGTAAACAATCATCTGTAAGTTATGAGCAACCAAGTAGCCTACTGGGGAGACAGACAGCATTTAAAGTAGATGGGCCTAGCTAGCTAAAAGGCACTAACAGACAACAGGTAAAGACAAAACGTATGCCTATCACTCCTGGAGATATCAGGAGTCCTCTAGCTATATTGAGGGGACAGACACATCACTGACGAGACAGACACATCACTGAGGGGACATACACATCACTAAGGGGACAGACACATCACTGAGGGGACAGACACATCACTGACGAGACAGACACATCACAAAGGGGACATACACATCACTGTGGGACAGACACATCACTGATGAGACAGACACATCGCTAAGGGGACAGACACATCACTGATGAGACAGACACATTGCTGTGGAGACAGACACATTGCTGTGGAGACAGACACATCACTGAGGGGACAGACACATTGCAAAGGGGACATACACATCGCTGATGAGACAGACACATTGCTGTGGAGACAGACACATTGCTGTGGAGACAGACACATCACTGAGGGGACAGACACATCACTGAGGGGACAGACACATCACTGAGGGGACAGACACATCACTGAGGGGACATACACATTGCTGTGGAGACAGACACATCACTGAGGGGACAGACACATCACTGAGGCAGAGAGGAACTAGCAGGACATGTTAATAGACCAGAGGACGTTTTGGGCTATGCTGTTGGTTGAATTAACTCCACAGGGCTAGGCTGTTGATTTGATGTAACTCCACAGGGCTAGGCTGTTGATTTGATGTAACTCCACAGGGCTAGGCTGTTGGTTGAATTAACTCCACAGGGCTAGGCTGTTGATTTGATGTAACTCCACAGGGCCTTGGCTGTTGGCTTGATGTAACTCCACAGTGCTAGGCTGTTGGTTGAATTAACTCCACAGGGCCTTGGCTGTTGGCTTGATGTAACTACACAGGGCTAGGCTGTTGGTTGAATTAACTCCACAGGGCCTTGGCTGTTGGTTGAATTAACTCCACAGGGCCTTGGCTGTTGGCTTGATGTAACTCCACAGGGCTAAGCTATTGGGTTGATGTAACTACACAGGGCTAAGCTGTTGGGTTGATGTAACTCCACAGGGCTAGGCTGTTGGTTGAATTAACTCCACAGGGCTAGGCTGTTGGGTTGATGTAACTCCACAGGGCTAGGCTGTTGGTTGATGTAACTCCACAGGGCTAAGCTGTTGGGTTGATGTAACTACACAGGGCTAGGCTGTTGGGTTGATGTAACTACACAGGGCTAGGCTGTTGGTTGAATTAACTCCACAGGGCTAAGCTGTTGGGTTGATGTAACTACACAGGGCTAGGCTGTTGGTTGATGTAACTCCACAGGGCTAAGCTGTTGGGTTGATGTAACTCCACAGGGCTAGGCTGTTGATTTGATGTAACTCCGTGTTAATTGGCTTTTTAAGAGTTTGTTGTTTTTATCTATGACACAGGCACTACATTTACCTTTTAATGCCAAAATGCTCCAAGGCAGAGGTGAGAGACGTTTTACATTTGAAGTTGCTTCCCGAAGAGTTTTCTGCTGAATGGAGAACAGCACACCGTAAGGTGATGATATCACATCTATATTACTGTAATTTGAGGAGAACAGCACACCGTAAGGTGGTGATATCACATCTATATTACTGTAATTTGAGGAGAACAGCACACCGTAAGGTGGTGATATCACATCTATATTACTGTAATTTGAGGAGAACAGCACACCGTAAGGTGGTGATATCACATCTATATTACTGTAATTTGAGGAGAACAGCACACCGTAAGGTGATGATATCAAATCTTTATTACTGTAATTTGAGCTACCTGTGAGCTTAGTTCATGTCGTAAAACCCTCCGATAAACCCATGTGATCCTTTTGTAGCTCTGTTGGTAACAGCAGGGTAGTAGGGTTGATTCCTGCGACGACCCATACGTAAAATGTATGCACAAAAACCTGTAAGTCGCTTTGGTTAAAAGTGTCTGCTAAATGGCAGATATTTTTCTATATTTACATGCAAACATCCCTTTCTCAGACTCTAATATTCATATTCAGGAAGTCAGACGTGTTCTACCCAATATTTACTCCAGTGTGGTAAACAAACACTGCTGATCTGTAAATTGCAGACCCTCTACGCTGCCTCCCAGCCCCATCTTCAGCAGATATCTCATTCTGCTACTCATTACCTCAGCTAAGGTGTGATTCTGACCATGGGTGGAACCGTAACGCAGATGAAAGGTGGAAAGAGGAGAGAGCGAGAGGTGGAAGAGAGAGAGAGAGAGAGAGAGAGAGAGAGAGAGAGAGAGAGAGAGAGAGAGAGAGAGAGAGAGAGAGAGAGAGAGAGAGAGAGAGAGAGAGAGAGAGAGAGAGAGAGAGAGAGAGAGAGAGAGAGAGAATGATTCGACTTTCTACCAACGTCAGTCAGCCCTCTGGATACTTACTATGGAATGGGAGAAAGGTTCTTATCACGGAACTCAGAATGTCCATTATGTTTGAGAAGTTCTAGAACACTATCTACCACAGAGAGAAGGTTTCTACCCTTACATTATCTTATACTAATGTTTGATGTGTCAGTGGGTATTCTAAGGATATATGGTAAAAAATTAAAAAATGGTGTCTGAGTGTCTGGGTGTCTGGGTGTCTGAGTGTCTGGGTGTCTGAGTGTCTGGGTGTCTGAGTGTCTGGGTGTCTGGGTGTCTGAGTGTCTGGGTGTCTGAGTGTCTGAGTGTCTGAGTGTCTGGGTGTCTGAGTGTCTGAGTGTCTGGGTGTCTGAGTGTCTGAGTGTCTGGGTGTCTGAGTGTCTGGGTGTCTGGGTGTCTGAGTGTCTGGGTGTCTGGGTGTCTGGGTGTCTGGGTGTCTGGGTGTCTGGGTGTCTGAGTGTCTGAGTGTCTGGGTGTCTGAGTGTCTGAGTGTCTGGGTGTCTGAGTGTCTGGGTGTCTGGGTGTCTGAGTGTCTGGGTGTCTGGGTGTCTGGGTGTCTGGGTGTCTGGGTGTCTGGGTGTCTGAGTGTCTGAGTGTCTGAGTGTCTGGGTGTCTGGGTGTCTGAGTGTCTGAGTGTCTGGGTGTCTGGGTGTCTGAGTGTCTGGGTGTCTGGGTGTCTGGGTGTCTGGGTGTCTGGGTGTCTGAGTGTCTGGGTGTCTGAGTGTCTGAGTGTCTGGGTGTCTGGGTGTCTGGGTGTCTGAGTGTCTGAGTGTCTGGGTGTCTGGGTGTCTGGGTGTCTGGGTGTCTGAGTGTCTGAGTGTCTGGGTGTCTGGGTGTCTGGGTGTCTGAGTGTCTGGGTGTCTGGGTGTCTGAGTGTCTGGGTGTCTGAGTGTCTGAGTGTCGGGGTGTCGGGGTGTCTGAGTGTCTGGGTGTCTGGGTGTCTGGGTGTCTGGGTGTCTGAGTGTCTGGGTGTCTGGGTGTCTGAGTGTCTGGGTGTCTGAGTGTCTGAGTGTCTGGGTGTCTGGGTGTCTGAGTGTCTGAGTGTCTGAGTGTCTGAGTGTCTGGGTGTCTGGGTGTCTGAGTGTCTGAGTGTCTGGGTGTCTGGGTGTCTGGGTGTCTGAGTGTCTGGGTGTCTGAGTGTCTGAGTGTCGGGGTGTCTGAGTGTCGGGGTGTCTGAGTGTCTGAGTGTCTGGGTGTCTGAGTGTCTGGGTGTCTGGGTGTCTGGGTGTCTGAGTGTCTGAGTGTCTGAGTGTCGGGGTGTCTGAGTGTCGGGGTGTCTGAGTGTCTGAGTGTCTGGGTGTCTGAGTGTCTGAGTGTCTGGGTGTCTGGGTGTCTGAGTGTCTGAGTGTCTGGGTGTCTGGGTGTCTGGGTGTCTGAGTGTCTGAGTGTCTGGGTGTCTGGGTGTCTGGGTGTCTGGGTGTCTGGGTGTCTGGGTGTCTGAGTGTCTGAGTGTCTGGGTGTCTGGGTGTCTGAGTGTCTGGGTGTCTGGGTGTCTGAGTGTCTGGGTGTCTGAGTGTCTGAGTGTCGGGGTGTCTGAGTGTCTGAGTGTCTGGGTGTCTGGGTGTCTGGGTGTCTGGGTGTCTGAGTGTCTGAGTGTCTGGGTGTCTGAGTGTCTGAGTGTCTGGGTGTCTGAGTGTCTGAGTGTCTGGGTGTCTGAGTGTCTGAGTGTCTGAGTGTCTGAGTGTCTGAGTGTCTGGGTGTCTGGGTGTCTGAGTGTCTGAGTGTCTGGGTGTCTGGGTGTCTGGGTGTCTGAGTGTCTGGGTGTCTGAGTGTCTGGGTGTCTGGGTGTCTGGGTGTCTGGGTGTCTGGGTGTCTGGGTGTCTGAGTGTCTGAGTGTCTGAGTGTCGGGGTGTCTGAGTGTCGGGGTGTCTGAGTGTCTGAGTGTCTGGGTGTCTGAGTGTCTGGGTGTCTGAGTGTCTGGGTGTCTGGGTGTCTGAGTGTCTGGGTGTCTGGGTGTCTGAGTGTCTGGGTGTCTGGGTGTCTGAGTGTCTGGGTGTCTGAGTGTCTGGGTGTCTGAGTGTCTGGGTGTCTGGGTGTCTGGGTGTCTGGGTGTCTGGGTGTCTGAGTGTCTGAGTGTCGGGGTGTCTGAGTGTCGGGGTGTCTGAGTGTCTGGGTGTCTGAGTGTCTGGGTGTCTGGGTGTCTGGGTGTCTGAGTGTCTGGGTGTCTGGGTGTCTGGGTGTCTGAGTGTCGGGGTGTCGGAGTGTCGGGGTGTCTGAGTGTCTGAGTGTCTGGGTGTCTGAGTGTCTGGGTGTCTGGGTGTTGAGTGTCTGGGTGTCTGGGTGTCTGAGTGGTGCTGGGTGTCTGAGTGTCTGAGTGTCTGAGTGTCTGGGTGTCTGAGTGTCTGGGTGTCTGGGTGTCTGAGTGTCTGAGTGTCTGGGGTGTGCTGGGTGTCTGAGTGTCTGAGTGTCTGGGTGTCTGGGTGTCTGAGTGTCTGAGTGTCTGAGTGTCTGAGTGTCTGGGTGTCTGGGTGTCTGGGTGTCTGGGTGTCTGAGTGTCTGGGTGTCTGGGTGTCTGGGTGTCTGGGTGTCTGGGTGTCTGAGTGTCTGGGTGTCTGAGTGTCTGGGTGTCTGAGTGTCTGGGTGTCTGGGTGTCTGAGTGTCTGAGTGTCTGGGTGTCTGAGTGTCTGAGTGTCTGGGTGTCTGAGTGTCTGAGTGTCTGGGTGTCTGAGTGTCTGGGTGTCTGAGTGTCTGGGTGTCTGGGTGTCTGAGTGTCTGAGTGTCTGGGTGTCTGAGTGTCTGAGTGTCTGGGTGTCTGAGTGTCTGAGTGTCTGGGTGTCTGAGTGTCTGGGTGTCTGGGTGTCTGGGTGTCTGAGTGTCTGGGTGTCTGGGTGTCTGAGTGTCTGGGTGTCTGAGTGTCTGGGTGTCTGAGTGTCTGAGTGTCTGGGTGTCTGGGTGTCTGAGTGTCTGAGTGTCTGGGTGTCTGGGTGTCTGAGTGTCTGGGTGTCTGAGTGTCTGGGTGTCTGGATGTCTGAGTGTCTGAGTGTCTGAGTGTCTGGGTGTCTGAGTGTCTGGGTGTCTGAGTGTCTGAGTGTCTGAGTGTCTGGGTGTCTGGGTGTCTGAGTGTCTGAGTGTCTGGGTGTCTGAGTGTCTGAGTGTCTGGGTGTCTGGGTGTCTGGGTGTCTGGGTGTCTGGGTGTCTGAGTGTCTGAGTGTCTGAGTGTCGGGATGTCGGGGTGTCTGAGTGTCTGAGTGTCTGAGTGTCTGGGTGTCTGAGTGGCTGGGTGTCTGAGTGGCTGGGTGTCTGGGTGTCTGAGTGTCTGAGTGGCTGGGTGTCTGGGTGTCTGAGTGTCTGGGTGTCTGAGTGTCTGGGTGTCTGAGTGTCGGGATGTCGGGGTGTCTGAGTGTCTGAGTGTCTGGGTGTCTGGGTGTCTGGGTGTCTGAGTGTCTTGGTGTCTGGGTGTCTGGGTGTCTGAGTGTCTGAGTGTCTGAGTGTCTGGGTGTCTGGGTGTCTGGGTGTCTGGATGTCTGAGTGTCTGGGTGTCTGGGTGTCTGGGTGTCTGAGTGTATGAGTGTCTGAGTGTCTGGGTGTCTGAGTGTCTGAGTGTCTGAGTGTCTGGGTGTCTGAGTGTCTGGGTGTCTGAGTGTCTGGGTGTCTGAGTGTCTGAGTGTCGGGGTGTCTGAGGGTCGGAGTGTGCCCCCTGGCTGTCAAAAAGAAGTAATAGAAAAGGAAATAGTGCCGTCTGTGTCACGATCGTCTTTATGTGGAAGAGAGGACCAAAGCGCAGCGTGATACGAATACATCTTCTTTAATTATAACGAAGACGAAACAAACACTTTTACAAACTAATACAAAAAACGACCGTGAAGCTACAAACCTACGTGCCCACATGCAACATAGACATAGACAATTACCCACAACCTGTCTAATGCCTATGGCTGCCTTAAATATGGCTCCCAATCAGAGACAACGATAGACAGCTGTCTCTGATTGAGAACCACTCAGGCAACCAAATCAAATCAAATCAAATCAAATTTTATTAGTCACATACACATGGTTAGCAGATGTTAATGCTAGTGTAGCGAAATGCTTGTGCTTCTAGTTCCGACAATGCAGTAATAACAACAAGTAATCTAACCTAACAATTCCACAACTACTACCTTATACACACAAGTGTAAAGGGATAAAGAATATGTACATAAAGATATATGAATGAGTGATGGTACAGAACGGCATAGGCAAGATGCAGTAGATGGTATAGAGTACGGTATATACATATGAGATGAGTACTGTAGGGTATGTAAACATAAAGTGGCATAGTTTAAAGTGGCTAGTGGTACATGTATTACATAAAGATGGCAAGATGCAGTAGATGATATAGAGTACAGTATATACATATACATATGAGATGGGTAATGTAGGGTATGTAAACATTATATTAGGTGCCATTGTTTAAAGTGGCTAGTGGTACATTTTTACATAATTTCCATCAATTCCCATTTTTAAAGTGGCTGGAGTTGAGTCAGTATGTTGGCAGCGGCCGCTAAATGTTAGTGGTGGCTGTTTAACAGTCTGATGGCCTTGAGATAGAAGCTGTTTTTCAGTCTCTCGGTCCCTGCTTTGATGCACCTATACTGACCTCGCCTTCTGGATGATAGCGGGGTGAACAGGCAGTGGCTTGGGTGGTTGTTGTCCTTGATGATCTTTATGGCCTTCCTGTGACATCGGGTGGTGTAGGTGTCCTGGAGGGCAGGTAGTTTGCCCCCGGTGATGCGTTCTGCAGACCTCACTACCCTCTGGAGAGCCTTACGGTTGTGGGCGGAGCAGTTGCCGTACCAGGCGGTGATACAGCCCGACAGGATGCTCTCGATTGTGCATCTGTAGAAGTTTGTGAGTGCTTTTGGTGACAAGCTGAATTTCTTCAGCCTCCTGAGGTTGAAGAGGCGCTGCTGCGCCTTCTTCACAACGCTGTCTGTGTGGGTGGACCAATTCAGTTTGTCCGTGATGTGTACACCGAGGAACTTAAAACTTTCCACCTTCTCCACTACTGACCCGTCGATGTGGATAGGGGGGTGCTCCCTCTGCTGTTTCCTGAAGTCCACAATCATCTCCTTTGTTTTGTTGACGTTGAGTGTGAGGTTATTTTCCTGACACCACACTCCGAGGGCCCTCACCTCCTCCCTGTAGGCCGTCTCGTCGTTGTTGGTAATCAAGCCTACCACTGTAGTGTCATCCGCAAACTTGATGATTGAGTTGGAGGCGTGCATGGCCACGCAGTCGTGGGTGAACAGGGAGTACAGGAGAGGGCTCAGAACGCACCCTTGTGGGGCCCCAGTGTTGAGGATCAGCGGGGTGGAGATGTTGTTACCTACCCTCACCACCTGGGGGCGGCCCGTCAGGAAGTCCAGGACCCAGTTGCACAGGGCGGGGTCGAGACCCAGGGTCTCGAGCTTGATGACGAGTTTGGAGGGTACTATGGTGTTAAATGCTGAGCTGTAGTCGATGAACAGCATTCTCACATAGGTATTCCTCTTGTCCAGATGGGTTAGGGCAGTGTGCAGTGTGGTTGCGATTGCGTCGTCTGTGGACCTATTGGGTCGGTAAGCAAATTGGAGTGGGTCTAGGGTGTCCGGTAGGGTGGAGGTGATATGGTCCTTGACTAGTCTCTCAAAGCACTTCATGATGACGGAAGTGAGTGCTACGGGGCGGTAGTCGTTTAGCTCAGTTACCTTAGCTTTCTTGGGAACAGGAACAATGGTGGCCCTCTTGAAGCATGTGGGAACAGCAGACTGGGATAAGGATTGATTGAATATGTCCGTAAACACACCAGCCAGCTGGTCTGCGCATGCTCTGAGGACGCGGCTGGGAATGCCGTCTGGGCCTGCAGCCTTGCGAGGGTTAACACGTTTAAATGTTTTACTCACCTCGGCTGCAGTGAAGGAGAGCCCGCAGGTTTTGGTAGCGGGCCGTGTCAGTGGCACTGTATTGTCCTCAAAGCGGGCAAAAAAGTTATTTAGCCTGTCTGGGAGCAAGACATCCTGGTCCGCGACGGGGCTGGTTTTCTTTTTGTAATCCGTGATAGACTGTAGACCCTGCCACATACCTCTTGTGTCTGAGCTGTTGAATTGCGACTCTATTTTGTCTCTGTACTGGGACTTAGCCTGTTTGATTGCCTTGCGGAGAGAATAGCTACACTGTTTGTATTCGGTCATGTTTCCGGTCACCTTGCCCTGGTTAAAAGCAGTGGTTCGCGCTTTCAGTTTCATGCGAATGCTGCCGTCAATCCACGGTTTCTGGTTTGGGAATGTTTTAATCGTTGCTGTGGGTACGACATCGTCAATGCACTTCCTAATGAACTCGCTCACCGAATCAGCATATTCTTTAATGTTGTTGTTGGACGCAATGCGGAACATATTCCAATCCGCGTGATCGAAGCAGTCTTGAAGCGTGGAATCAGATTGGTCGGACCAGCGTTGAACAGACCTGAGCGCGGGAGCTTCTTGTTTTAGTTTCTGTTTGTAGGCTGGAATCAACAAAATGGAGTCGTGGTCAGCTTTTCCGAAAGGAGGGCGGGGGAGGGCCTTATATGCGTCGCGGAAGTTAGTATAACAATGATCCAGGGTTTTACCAGCCCTGGTAGCACAATCGATATGCTGATAGAATTTAGGGTTTTGTTTTTAGATTAGCCTTGTTAAAATCCCCAGCTACGATGAATGCAGCCTCAGGGTGTGTGGTTTCCAGTTTACAAAGAGTCAGATAAAGTTCGTTCAGGGCCATCGATGTGTCTGCTTGGGGGGGAATATATACGGCTGTGATTATGATCGAAGAGAATTCCCTTGGTAGATAATGCGGTCGACATTTGATTGTGAGGAGTTCTAGATCAGGTGAACAGAATGACTTGAGTTCCTGTGTGTTGTTATGATGATCACACCACGTCTCGTTAATCATAAGGCATACCCCCCCGCCCCTCTTCTTACCAGAAAGATGTTTGTTTCTGTCGGCGCGATGCGTGAAGAAACCAGCTGGCTGCACCGACTCCGTTAGCGTCTCTTGAGTTAGCCATGTTTCCGTGAAGCAGAGCACGTTGCAATCCCTGATGTCTCTCTGGAATGTTACCCGTGCTCGGATTTCAACAACCTTATTGTCAAGAGACTGGACATTGGCGAGTAGTATGCTAGGGAGTGGAGCGCGATGTGCCTGTCTCCGAAGCCTGACCAGGAGACCGCTACGTTTGCCCCTTTTACGGCGTCGCGTAGGGTCGCCGGCTGGGATCAGATCCATTGTATTGGGTGGAAGGCAAAACACTGGATCCGTTTCGGGAAAGTCATATTCCTGGTAGGAACGATGGTGAGTTGACGTTAATCGTATATTCAGTAGTTCCTCCCGACTGTATGTAATGAAACCTAAGATCACCTGGGGTACCGATGTAAGAAATAACACATAAAAAAACAAAATACTGCATATTTTCCAAGGAACGCGAAGCGAGGCGGCCATCTCGATCGGCGCCGGAAGTATCAGCCATAGACATACCTAAACACCTACACTGAACACAACCCCATAAACTCTACCAAAACCCCCTAGACACTACAAACACCCTCGACTAGACAAAAACACACAAACATCCCCCATGTCACACCCTGACCTAACTAAAATAATAAAGAAAACAAAGATAACTAAGGCCAGGGCGTGACAGTCTGGTTTGCTAAATATCAGGAATTTGATGTATAGCATTGACTTTTACGTTGTACTTTTTTTACTCAAGTATGACAATTGAGTACTTTTTCCACCACTGTACTTAAGTACATTTAAAATATGATAATTTTATTAGACTTTTACTCAAGTAGTATTTCACTGGGTGACTTTCACTTTTACTTGAGTCATTTTATATTACGGTATCTTTACTTTTATTCAAGTATGACAATTTAATACTTTTTTTCCACCCCTGCCCAAACCTGATAAGGATAGAGTCACATGAGTAAAGTTGGGAGGAAGTTCAGCTGCTAGTTAAAGTCTTTCAGAAGCACCCTGCTTCTCCACACCTCATTCCAGTCTTCCTGGCAATGATATGACAGGGTCCATATGGTTCTTGCCTCAAAAACAATTATAGACTTTGAATAATTCATTAAAGCATTTTGCAACCACTCAATGTGGATGATAAATCTACTTGTGAAAAACAGGGTGTTTTGTTAGTTTCACAGTCAGAAGTCGTAGGCCCAACAATACTAATAACACTACAAGTATAACTGAGTATTTTTTCACAGGTAGCTCTTGTATTGTACTACGTTCTGCAAGTCATTAGACGCCGTGGCCGTCTAATCAACCACACACACACATAAAGTAAATATTTCAACAGTCTCACTTTTCAACACGTCACTCCTCACTAGCATTTCACTGTAGCTAGACTGTGGATGCATCCAATTCTCTCTCTGTCTCTGTCTCTCTCTCTCTC
This sequence comes from Salvelinus alpinus, assembly GCF_045679555.1. Taxonomy (NCBI): domain Eukaryota; kingdom Metazoa; phylum Chordata; class Actinopteri; order Salmoniformes; family Salmonidae; genus Salvelinus; species Salvelinus alpinus. Next base: position 6,690,002 of record NC_092108.1, read on the forward strand.
TCTCTCTCTCTCTCTCTCTCTCTCTCTCTCTCTCTGTCTCTGTCTCTGTCTCTGTCTCTGTCTCTGTCTCTGTCTCTGTCTCTGTCTCTGTCTCTCTCTCTGTCTCTCTCTCTCTCTCTCTCTCTCTCTCTCTCTCTCTCTCTCTCTCTCTCTCTCTCTCTCTCTCTCTCTCTCTCTCTCTCTCTCTCTCTCTCTCTCTCTCTCTCTCTCTCTCTCTCTCTCTCTCTCTCTCTCTCTCTCTCTCTCTCTCTCTCTCTCTCTCTCTCTCTCTCTCGGCATGTGAAACATATGTTACATTTTCAAAGCAAGTGAAATAGATAATATACAAAAGTGAAATAAACTATACAAAAATAACAGTAAACATTACACTGACAAAAGAATAAAGACATTTCAAATGTCACATTATCTGCAGATAGTTAAAGTAGAAAAGGGAAAATAAATAAACATAAATATGGGTTATATTTACAATGGTGTTTGCTATTCACTGGTTAACCTTTTCTTGTGGCAACAGGTCATACATCTTGCTGCTGTGATGGCACAATGTGATATTTCACCCAGTAGATATGGAAGTTTATCCAAATTGAGTTTGTTTTCGAATTCTTTGTGGGTCTGTGTAATCTGAGGGAAATATGTGTCTCTAATATGGTCATACATTGGGCAGGAGGTTAGGAAGTGCAGCTCAGTTTCCACCTCATTTTCTGGGCAGTGTGCACATAGTCTGTCTTTTCTTGAGAGCCAGGTCTGCCTACGGCGGCCTTTCTCAATAACAATGCTATGCTCACTGAGTCTGTACATAGTCAAAGCTTTCCTTAAGTTTGGGTCAGTCACAGTGGTCAGTTATTCTGCCACTGTGTACTTTCTGTTTAGGATCAAATAGCATTCTAGTTTGCTCTGTTTTTTTGTTAATTCTTTCCAATGTGTCAAGTAATAATTTTTTTGTTTTCTCATGATTTGGTTGGGTCTAATTGTGTTGCTGTCCTGGGGCTCTGTGGGATCTGTTTGTGTTTGTGAACAGAGCCCCAGGACCAGCTTGCTTAGGGGACTCTTCTCCAGGTTCATCTCTCTCTCTCTCCTACCATCACTTCTAAGCCGATATGACACCAATGTCGATGAAACTTTGCAAATCAACTTGATTAGAGTTACACAACACCACAGTCCCCCGCCTCTCGTCATTATCCGTTCAGCAGTAACCGAGAACCACTATACCGGATTTTTAACAGGGGCGTTAGCATAAGGAAGCCTTTGAAATGTGCGAACACCTAGCTCAAATTCTAGACGTCGGATCAAAACGAGACTTTACCGATTCAACAACCAAATGGTGATTCCAATATGGTGACCGTTGGACTTATCAATTGTCATACTGAATTTCTTTGTTTGTTTGTTGCATTTCTGACAATTAGAACATCTTTTTCAGCCGAATCTCCTAGTTCTAAGAAGTCCAGGTTACTCTCTCTGGTACTAAAAGGCCTCTGGGGTACTCTATTCTTGCCCCAATGGGAAAATGACACACACAGATAATACATTTGGTACAGTACAGGTACAGACCCTACAGTTGTTACCCAGCCTTGACCCTACAGACAGTACAGCTGGGACCCAGCCTTGACCCTATAGACAGTACAGCTGGGTCTGTTTTCACTGTAAAGGCTGTTGACATTCCTGTTTATCCACTGTGCTCGATGGAGAGTTTATTTTTATGTGTTTCCCTCTGTCTCTCATTCATTATTTAGGTGGACTGAAAAAGGCCCTAATGAGTACTAATTAAACATCAGAGACTGACTGGTGTGTGTGAGAGAGAGAGATAAGAAATTAAAGATGTGTGTTTGTGAAAGAGAGAGAGCTTTGGCAATGTTAACATATGTTTCCCATGCCAATAAAGCCCTTCAACTGAAAAAAATTGAAATGAATTGAGAGACAGAGAGAGAGAGACAGAGAGACAGAGAGAGAGAGAGAGAGAGAGAGAGAGACAGAGAGACAGAGAGATACAGAGAGAGACAGAGAGAGACAGAGAGAGACAGAGAGAGAGACAGAGAGAGAGAGAGAGAGAGAGAGAGAGAGAGAGAGAGAGAGAGAGAGAGAGAGAGAGAGAGAGAGAGAGAGAGAGAGAGAGAGAGAGAGAGAGAGAGAGAGAGAGAATTGTGTGTGCAAACGCTCGTGTGTGTGTGTTTATTAGGGTAGTAAACACCAGCAGTAATTAAACCTGACTTGCTGTCAATCAACCTGGTTAGAACTGTTATGCCGGACAGCCTTAATCCCATAGTTGGTACAAGAGCACGATTGGTCCTGTTTAAAAAAATTTAAATATGTTTTGTTTTATTTGTATTTAGATGTATTCATATATTTGTGACTGGTTTCAGGAAACTAGGCGTATGTTGCTTGTCACTACCTCACATTTGAAGGTAAACTTATTTTTTTTAATCAAAATGCGCTTTTTGGCAGAAATGCCTTCTGGAACATGTGAACTTTCATGTGCCTTAATAACAAACTTGTATGCCATCTGTAACCATGAATACAATTGTTAATTTACGAGACAAGTTGGTTTACCTAAGGATAAAGAGAGCAACCTTCCCGCTAGCCATGATTGGCTGAGATAATGAGTGGGCTGGACATGCCGAGAGATGAGTTCGGATTGGTCTGCCATGTAGAATGCTTCTGTCTACACCATGAGCTGTGTAGGTAATCCTTTCCAACACAGCTTTTTTGAAAGATATCACGTAGTAGAACTGCATAAGTGTTTCTCTGGAGGACCAAGCTTTGAAAGCAATGGAATTAGAGTATGACAGCTAAGGATATGGAGAAAAGAGAACACACAGAAGGCTGTTGTATAAAACACAATTCTCCGGATTACATCTTCAAACTAATGGCAACCATGGCGTCCGTGACAGAGAGGGAGAAGCGTCCATCCATGTATACGGGTAAGAGAGTCTAGCTAGCTACATTTTTAGTTATTACACATTTCTAATTTTGTCAGAAAGTCGTTTTAATTTCAAGTTAAAGTGTACTGTTAGCTAGCTAGCTAATGTTAGCTAGCTGGCTAGCTAGCTAAAGTTACGTGTATGATCTGTGTAGTAATATTATTTGTATCTCTGAGCCATTTGCCTTGCTAGTTATAGCCTAATGTTAGCTAGCTAACATTGAACTTGGTGGGTTAGCTACCTGCAGATTCATGCAGGGTAGTAACGTTAAGAGTTGGATTTATGGTTCATTGTTTAGCTAGCTAGCTACTGGTGTTAACAAAAGACTCCATTATGCAAGTAACTATTTCAATAGAATGTTTATGATGTCACTGCAACAACTTTCGATAGACGTAGCTGGTAAATTCGCTCTGGCTATCTATTTCAATTTCAGAGCACTCTCGTCTGAGTGTGCCAGAACGCAGAATAACTGACAAATTCACGAACGCTAAACACCCGCTAAATATGGTCGGTGTCAGTAAACGTTGACAAACAAGCGCAATTAAATTGTAGCCAGCGTCACAGTTGGAGTTACCAACGCTCTTGATAACATAAAATCAGTCTAAACTGCTCTGCTAGTGCGAGTAAAATGGTCAGTAAGCTGTTCTCTAATTTGTGTCTGGAAGTAGCTAGCAAGCTAGCCAACGTTAGCCAGTTAGCTTGGGTGCTTGACTGCTGTTGGGTCAGAACACTCGGATCAACCCTAATCCTCGGCCAGAGTGTCCAGCGTGCGCTCTGAACGCTCTGAGAGCAAAACGCTCGGAATTTACGAACAGCCAATCTGACAACGCTCTGAGTTTATGAACGCCCAGAGCGCACTCTGTCACTCCAGATTAAATTTACAAACACACACGTAGTTTAAACCAGCCTTTAGCCTTGATCTTCGGTTGTTTACTACATAGCCTCACATGTGAATTCTTAAAGAGATGGGTGGGGCTAAATATTTTAAGTGGGTGTGGACAATGCTGAATCGGTGTAGACAAAGAAGAGCTCTCAAGCAGGTACCGAAACATTCAAGGGCCATTTTCTCAAAAGTGAGGTTAGAAGTTTATCAACTTTAAAAGCAGAATTACTTTCCCCTTGTTGCTCAACTGTAGTGTATGATATACCATTTTCTAGCTTTGAGTCTCTACATTTATTGATTGTAAAAAACACCATTTCAAATTTTGCTACACATTTCAGTGGGTCTTATCTGACATGCCTGCTGGCAAGGTTAGTAGACTTTAGAAAAACAAACAATAACTATATGTACTGAGTAAGACTCACATTCCTTACAATCTTTTACACAGATTTTTACCCAGCACAGTTCTTTTCTTTAATAAATAACCACCAGTCAGGAGGATACAGAGAGCTCAAGAGGTATGCTTAGATATGCAGAAAAAGGAAACATATTATTTTACATAGAATTAAGCATAATGATTATGGCTCTAGACTGCAGAAAATGCTGTTTCAGCTGTTTGAACAATGCAAACCCGGACTTGGTGCCCCCTCAGAACTGTGGGTTGAATGGAGCCCTTTGTGTTGGTTATGCTTCACAGGGTTAGGGTTGGTGCTTGGACCTGCAGAGGTTATAGAGGGTATGGGTTGCAAATAGAAAACTGTGTTCAGTATGCCAATGTTACACTGAGTTGAACTTTTATTGCTAGAAAGCTACCTGTAAACTTCAAATGCAATAATGCCTTTCCACCTCAGGTGGTACGATGCAGAGAACGAGTTAAGTGTTATAGGTGTCTTTCAAGGTATCTGGCTTCTACGTATGCTTCTGGGTATCTGACTTCTACGTATGCTTCTGGGTATCTGGGTTCGATCTATCCTTCTGGGTATCTGGGTTCGATCTATGCTTCTGGGTATCTGGGTTCGATCTATCCTTCTGGGTATCTGGGTTCTACGTATGCTTCTGGGTATCTGGGTTCGATCTATCCTTCTGGGTATCTGGCTTCTACGTATGCTTCTGGGTATCTGGGTTCGATCTATCCTTCTGGGTATCAGGGTTCGATCTATGCTTCTGGGTATCTGGATTCTATGTATCCTTCTGGGTTTCTGAGTTCGATCAATCCTTCTGGGTATCTGGATTCTATGTATCCTTCTGTGTGACTAGGTTCGGTCTATCCTTCTTTGTATCTCACTTCTACATATTCTTCTGGGTATCTGGGTTCAATCTATCCTGATGGGTATCTGGCTTCTATGTATACTTCTGCTTATCTTGGTTCGATCTATCCTTCTGGGTATCTGGGTTCGATCTATCCATCGTTCAGGGAATCCGTATTCGATCTATCCTTCTGGGTATCTGGGTTTGATCTTTCCTTCTGGGCATCTGGCTTCTACGTATCCTTCTGGGCATCTAACTTCTACGTATCCCTCTGGGTTTCTGGGTTTGATCTATCCTTCTGGGTATCTGGGCTCTATCTATCCTTCTGGTTATCTGGGTTTGATCACAGAGTAGAATTGATGTGCCATCCTTGTGAACTCAGCTAACAAAATTATTTGTCTTACAAAAACAAAATGTTCTTCCCCTAACTAAATGATTCCATGAGTGTTCAATTCATGGAACACTTTTATAACACAGTATGTTTCTTTGAGTTATGTTTGATTGACTATTTTAAAGATTGTATTGTTCATGTCACAGTTCATTCATGGTTATCAGACAGGGAGAGAATGGACTCCTCAATATTGATAACAAACGGTGTAGAATTTTAGCTTTAGAAAGCTTAAAAGTAGATGATAATACAACCTCTGATTAATTCCCATACATCTAAATTATTACGAAAATATTCTATAATTAACAAAAATCTAGTAAAGTGTTGGTCCCATGTTTCATCAGCTGAAATAAAATATCCCAGAAATCTTCCATACGCACAAAAAGCTTATTTCACTCAAAATGTGTGCGCAAATTTGTTTACATCCCTGTTAGTGAGCATTTGTCCCTTGCAAAGATAATCCATCCACCTGACAGGTGTTGCATATCAAATTAGCTGATTAAACAGCACAATCACTACACAGGTGCACCTTGTGCTGGGGGATAATAAGAGGCCACTAAAATGTGCAGGTGTCTCAACTTTTGAAGGAGCGTGCAATTGGCTTGTATTACGCGATACGTGTCATTGTTAGTTCACTGTCTTTACAGTCGCCATGAAGAGTTCTGTAGAGTTTCAAGGTTTAATCCAACTCAAAGTTGTGTTCATGTCACTGTTCCATCCCTCATGGTTATCTGACAAGCAGAGAATGAAATCTACATCCTCACTATTAATGGGATATTTAACTGAGGCTTTGCAAACCGTACTTTATAAACCTTATAAACTGAGGAGGATACTGCAGCTACTGTAAACTTCAGATAAAACTCAGATGTCCGAGCAAGGGTCGCATTCCAGAGAGACATCAGAGACTGTAACGTTCTTTGCTTCGCGGAAACATGGTTCACTCGAGAGTCGGTGCAGCCAGCTGGTTTCTTCACGCATCGCGCCGACAGAAACAAGCATCTTTCTGGTAAGAAGAGGGGCGGGGGGGGGAGGGTATGCCTTATGAATAACGAGACGTGGTGTGATCATAACAACATACAGGAACTCAAGTCCTTCTGTTCACCTGACTTAGAATTCCTCACAATCAAATGTCGACCGCATTATCTACCAAGGGAATTCTCTTCGAGTATAATCACAGCCGTATATATTCCCCCCCAAGCAGACACATCGATGGACCTGAACGAACTTTATTTGACTCTATGTAAACTGGAAACCACACACCCTGAGGCTGCATTCATCGTAGCTGGGGATTTTAACAAGGCTAATCTGAAAACAAGACTCCCTAAATTCTATCAGCATATCGATTGCGCAACCAGGGCTGGTAAAACCCTGGATCAATGTTATTCTAACTTCCGCGACGCATATAAGCCCCTCCCCCGCCCTCCTTTCGGAAAAGCTGACCCCGACTCCATTTTGTTGCTTCCAGCCTACAGACAGAAACTAAAACAAGAAGCTCCTGCGCTCAGGTCTGTTCAACGCTGGTCCGACCAATCTGATTCCACGCTTCAAGACTGCTTCGATCACGTGGATTGGGATATGTTCCGCATTGCGTCCAACAACAACATTGACGAATACGCTGATTCGGTGAGTGAGTTCATTAGAAAGTGCATCAGCGACGTTATACCCACAGCAACGATTAAAACATTCCCAAACCAGAAACCGTGGATTGATGGCAGCATTCGCGCGAAACTGAAAGCACGAACCACTGCTTTTAACCAGGGCAAGGTGACCGGAAACATGACCGAATACAAACAGTATAGCTATTCCCTCCGCAAGGCAATCAAACAAGCTAAGTGTCAGTATAGAGACAAAGTAGAGTCACAATTCAACGGCTCAGACACAAGAGGTATGTGGCAGGGTCTACAGTCAATCACGGATTACAAAAAGAAAACCAGCCCCGTCGCGGACCAGGATGTCTTGCTCCCAGACAGACTAAATAACTGTTTTGCTCGCTTTGAGGACAATACAGTGCCACTGACACGGCCCGCTACCAAAACCTGCAGGCTCCCCTTCACTGCAGCCGAGGTGAGTAAAACATTTAAACGTGTTAACCCTCACAAGGCTGCAGGCCCAGACGGCATTCCCAGCCGCGTCCTCAGAGCATGCGCAGACCAGCTGGCTGGTGTGTTTACGGACATATTCAATCAATACTTATCCCTGTCTGCTGTTCCCACATGCTTCAAGAGGGCCACCATTGTTCCTGTTCCCAAGAAAGTTAAGGTAACTGAGCTAAACGACTACCGCCCCGTAGCACTCACTTCTGTCATCATGAAGTGCTTTGAGAGACGAGTCAAGGACCATATCACCTCCACCCTACCTGACACCCAAGACCCACTCCAATTTGCTTACCGCCCCAATAGGTCCACAGATGACGCAATCGCAACCACACTGCACACTGCCCTAACCCATCTGGACAAGAGGAATACCTATGTGAGAATGCTGTTCATCGACTACAGCTCAGCATTTAACACCATAGTACCCTCCAAACTCGTCATCAAGCTCGAGACCCTGGGTCTCGACCCCGCCCTGTGCAACTGGGTACTGGACTTCCTGACGGGCCGCCCCCAGGTGGTGAGGGTAGGTAACATCATCTCCACCCAGCTGATCCTCAACACTGAGAGGGTGGAAAGTTTTAAGTTCCTCGGCGTACACATCACGGACAAACTGAATTGGTCCACCCACACAGACAGCGTTGTGAAGAAGGCGCAGCAGCGCCTCTTCAACCTCAGGAGGCTGAAGAAATTCGGCTTGTCACCAAAAGCACTCACAAACTTCTACAGATGCACAATCGAGAGCATCCTGTCGGGCTGTATTACCGCCTGGTACGGCAACTGCTCCGCCCACAACTGTAAGGCTCTCCAGAGGGTAGTGAGGTCTGCACAACGCATCACCGGAGGCAAACTACAGGACACCTACACCACCCGATGTCACAGGAAGGCCATAAAGATCATCAAGGACAACAACCACCTGAGCCACTGCCTGTTCACCCCATTATCATCCAGAAGGCGAGGTCAGTACAGGTGCATCAAAGCAGGGACCGAGAGACTGAAAAACAGCTTCTATCTCAAGGCCATCAGACTGTTAAACAGCCACCACTAACATTGAGTGGCTGCTGCCAACATACTGACTCAACTCCAGCCACTTTAATAATGGAAATTGATGTAAAAATGTATCACTAGCCACTTTAAACAATGCCACTTTATATAATGTTTACATACCCTACATTACTCATCTCATATGTATATGTATATGTATATACTGTACTCTATATCATCTACTGCATCTTGCCATCTTTATGTAATACATGTATCACTAGCCACTTTAAATTATGCCACTTTATGTTTATATACCCTACATTACTCATCTCATATGTATAGACTGTACTCTATACCATCTACTGCATCTTGCCTATGCCGTTCTGTACCATCACTCATTCATATATCTTTATGTACATATTCTTTATCCCTTTACACTTGTGTGTATAAGGTAGTAGTTGTGCAATTGTTAGGTTAGATTACTCGTTGGTTATTACTGCATTGTCGGGAACTAGAAGCACAAGCATTTCGCTACACTCGCATTAACATCTGCTAACCAATGTGTATGTGACAAATAAAATTTGATTTGATTTGATTTGAGATGTATTATTTTTACATCTGCATCATCAAGAAGACATGACGTCCTAAACCCAGTATGTTGTGATGTTTCTGAAGGCATCATTCTTTTTCTTATATTATCTTTACAATTTCTGGGTGAGTTGAGTTGAAGTCAAGGTTATAGTAGTTCTGAGAAAAAATAAACCCTCTGTGTGAGGATTTGATTTGAGTCGAACATTCCCTGAGGTGAAAGAGGGAAATTACACAGATATCCACTAGGTGCCAATCTATAAGCAGGTATCCCAGAGAGTGATGCTTAATGTCACTGTCGTGGTTAACAGCTCAAATATCTTAATGTTCCCTTTGAAGTGTTATTTTAGCTAGGAGATGGCGAGAGAGAGGGAAGGCAGGAGAGAGAGAGAGAGAGAACGGGAGAGAGGGATAGGGAGGGAGGGAGAAGGAGAAAGAGGCAGGGAAGGTGGGACGGAGGGAGTTGCTCAGCAACACAACAACACAGCTGCCCTCATGCAACAGGCAGCCAGGCAGTCATAAGAAGCGGTTGAAATCAAAACTAGGCTACTGTAGATAGCTGTATGTTGGTATTCAAGCTATGATCAAGACCTCAGCTGTACCAAATATCGTATCTGTATGATGTTTGTTTTTTCCCATTGGAGAAAGAATGGAGTGTGACTAAAGTGGGGGTAGTTTATCTGCATAGAACATAATATAATTTGTTATTCCAAATTTGCTATTCCTCTGGACATTTCCAAAAGCCCCTGTTTTCACTATTTACAGTGGCTTGCGAAAGTATTCACCCCCCTTGGCATTTTTCCTATTTTCTTGCCTTACAACCTGGAATTAAAATAGATTTTGGGGGGTTTGTATCATTTGATTTACCCAACATGCCTACCACTTTGAAAATGCATAATATATATTTTTATTTTTTATTTCACCTTTACTTAAACCAGGTAGGCCAGTTGAGAACACGTTCTCATTTACAACTGCGACCTGGCCAAGATAAAGCAAAGCATTGCGACAAAAACAACAACACAGAGTTACACATAAACAAACGTACAGTCAATAACACAATAGAAAAAAATCTATGTACAGTGTGTGCAAATGTAGAAGAGTAGGGAGGTAAGGCAATAAATAGGCCATAGAGGCAAAATAATTAAAATGTTGCATTAACACTGGAGTGATGGATGTGCAGATGATGATGTGCAAGTAGAGATACTGGGGTGCAAAAGAGCAAGAAGATAAATAACAATGTGGGGATGAGGTAGTTGGGTGTGCTATTTACAGATTGGCTGTGTACAGGTACAGTGATCGATAAGCTGCTCTGACAGCTGATGCTTAACGTTTGCGAGGGAGGTATAAGTCTTCAGCTTCAGTGATTTTTGCAATTCGTTCCAGTCATTGGCAGCGGAGAACTGGAAGGAAAGGCGGCAAAAGGAAGTGTTGGCTTTGGGGATGACCAGTGAAATATACCTGCTGGAGCGCCTGCTACGGGTGGGTGCTGCTATGGTGACCAGTGAGCTTAGATTAGGTGGGGCTTAACCTAGCAAAGACTTATAGATGACCTGGAGCCAGTGGGTTTGGCGACGAATATGTAGCGAGGGCCAGCCAACGAAAGCATACAGGTCGCAGTAGTGGGTAGTATATGGGGCTTTGGTGACAAAACGGATGGCACTGTGATAGACTACATCCAGTTTGCTGAGTAGACTGTTGAAGGCCATTTTGTAAATGACACCGTCGAAGTCAAGGATTGGTAGGATAGTCAGTTTTACGAGGGTATGTTTGGCAGCATGAGTGAGGGAGTTTTTGTTGCGAAATAGGAAGCCGATTCTAAATTTAATTCTGGATTGGAGATGCTTAATGTGAGTCTGGAAGGAGAGTTTACAGTCTAACCAGACACCTAGGTATTTGTAGTTGTCCTCATATTCTAAGTCAGAACCGTCCAGAGTATTGATGCTAGTCAATCGGTTGAAGAGCATGCATTTGGTTTTATTAGCATTTAAAAGCAGTTGGAGGCCACGGAAGGAGTGTTGTATGGCATTGAAGCTCCTTTGGAGGTTTGTTAACACAGTGTCCAGAGATTGGCCAGATGTATACGGAATGGTGTGGTTTGCGTAGAGGTGGATCAGAGAATCACCAGCAGCAAGAGCGGGCTAGATGATGCAGGGGATGCAGAGCTCTTGGCCGGGGTAGAGGTAGCCAGGTGGAAAGCATGGCCAGCCATAGAAACAAACAGAAAACCTGAAAACTTGAGCTTGCATAACTATTCACCCCCCCAAAAGCAATACTTTGTAGAGCCACCGTTTGCAGCAATTACAGCTGCAAGTCTCTTGGGGTATATCTCTATAAGCTTGGCACATCTAGCCACTGGGATTTTTGCCCATTCTTCAAGGAAAATTGCTCCAGCTCCTTCAAGTTTGATGGGTTCCACTGGTGTACAGCAATCTTTAAGTCATACCACAGATTCTCAATTGGATTGAGTTATGGGCTTTGAATAGGCCATTCCCAGACATTTAAATGTTTCCCCTTAAGCCACTCGAGTGTTGCTTTAGCAGTAGGCTTAGGGTCATTATCCTGCTGGAAGGTGAACCTCCGTCCCAGTCTCAAATCTCTGGAAGACTGAAACAGGTTTCCCTCATGAATATCCCCGTTATTAGCGCCATCCATCATTCCTTCAATTCTGAAGGAATGACTGTTTCCCAGGGACTGTTTCCCAGTCCCTGCCAATGAAAAACATCCCCACGGCATGATGCTGCCACCACCACGCTTCACTGTGGAGATGGAGTTCTCGGGGTGATGAGAGGTGTTGGGTTTGCGCCAGACATAGCGTTTTCCTTGATGGCCAAAAAGCTCAATTTTAGTCTCATCTGACCAGAGTACCTTTTTCCATATGTTTGGGGAGTCTCCCACATGCCTTTTGTGTGAACACCAAATGTGTTTGCTTATTTTTTTCTTTAAGCAATGGCTTTTTTTCTGGCCACTCTTCCATAAAGCCCAGCTCTGTGGAGTATACTTCGTGGTTCTCTGGACAGATATTCCATTCTCTGCTGTGGAGCTTTGCAGCTCCTTCAGGGTTATCTTTGGTCTCTTTGTTGCCTCTCTGATTAATGCCCTCCTTGCCTGGTCCGTGAGTTTTGGTCGGCGGCCCTCTCTTGGCAGGTTTGTTGTGGTGCCATATTCTTTCCATTTTTTAATAATGGATTTAATGGTGCTCCGTGGGATGTTCAAAGTTTCAGATATTTTTTTATAACCCAACCCTGACCTGTTTGGACAGCTCATTGGTCTTCAAGGTGCCGCTTGCTTGGTGGTTCCCTTTGCTTAGTTGCAGACCTTTCAGAACAGGTGTATATATACTGAGATCATGTGACAGATCATGTTGCACTTAGATTGCACACAGGTGGACTTCATTGCACCAGATCTTATTTAAGGGCTTCATAGCAAAGTGGGTGAATACATACGCACACACCACTTTCCTGTTTAGTTTTTTAAAATAATATTTTGAAACAAGTAATTTTTTTCTCATTTCACTTCACCAATTTGGACTATTTTGTGTATGTCCATTACATGAAATCCAAATTAAAAATCCATTTCAATTACAGGTTGTAATGCAACAAAATAGGAAAAACGCCAAGGGGGATGAAAACTTTTGCAAAGCGCTGTACATCTCCCCCAAGTCTGCTCCCTACTCCTATGTAACTCATTGAAGTGTTGGGTGGTAGTCCAGTGGTTAAGAGGTAGGAGGTCGGGCCAGTAACCAAAAGGTTGTTGGTTTGAATCCCTGAGCCAACTAGGTGAAATCTGTCAATGTGCCCTTGAGCAAGGCACTTAACCCAAATTGCTCCTCTAAGTCGCTCTGGATGAGAGTGTCTGCTAAATGACTCACACGTAAAGAGGGAAGTGGGACACATTATAATACCATAATGCCTACATCAATACACACACCTCTATAATACCTCCTGTCATTGAGACAAATCACAGCTGTGATGCCGGAGCTGTCCGCCCACCATGCAAATAACATTTTAATTTCACTTCACCTGGAAAATGTAGAGCAGGGGAACATACAGACAAACACACACACACAGACACAGACACAGACACACAGACACAGACAGACACACACACACACACACACACACAGACACACACACACGTAGACACAGACAGACACACACACACATACAGACACACACACAGACATACATACAGACACACACACACCCATACAGACACACATACACACACAAACACAGACACACACACACACAGACGCACACTAATATTTATCCGGGAATTTGGGGAATGGAAAACGTTGTGGAGGGGTTGACGTTAATATTTGCGAGGATGTAAGACACAAACAATTTGCCCAGATATGTATTAAATGTGTGTAGTGTGTGTGTGTGTGTGTGTGTGTGTGTGTGTGTGTGTGTGTGTGTGTGTGTGTGTGTGTGTGTGTGTGTGTGTGTGTCAGACAGATGTATTGGATTAGTAATACCCAGACGAATGAATGAAAAAAAACTTTCCATCGTTCAGAGAATGAGAAACGAGGTCTAATCGGACTCTTGAATTTCACGGTGACACGACATGGCACGCCATAATGAGGTCTCAACAAGTCTCTCCCCACACTCTCACTGCTAACACTGAAATAGGAAAAGAGACAATATCTAATGCAATTGATTTTCTTATGTTACATTACCATGTTGAATGTGTTATTCATTCACTGGAGGTAATTGTTTGACTGAAATGTACTTCAACATATTAGAGAAACCCTCTAGAAAAATCACCCAGAGAAAACACCCCCAAGAGAAAACCTTTTTACTGATTTAGCAAGGTTTTAGGCCTCAACTGAGATGGTAATATTACATATTGCCCTAATTTTCTCATTCTGAAAAGATGGCAAGGGATTGTTGCTGTTTCACGGCTACTCGAGTTACACATTGATCTTTTTTATTTTCATCATGTTGGCACTCAGAGCGGATTTAGATTTTTGGAGTGGAGGGTTAACAACAGTGTTGTGTGTTTTCAATGACTTTAACAGAAATACTGAAATCGATCACACCATGACTAAACCGTTTCTTTGTTTTACAGCTACAAAAGGCATCGTGTTCCTGATAACCAGTGATGTAAAAAGTACCCAACTGTCATACTTGAGTAAAAGTATAGATACCTTAATAATAGAAAGTTACTCAAGTAAAAAGTGAAAGTCACCCAGTAAAATACTACTTGAGTAAAAGTCTAAAAGTGTTTTGTTTCATATATATAAATATACTTAAGTATCAAATGTACATGTATAAATCATTTAACATTCCTTGTTAAATTAATTCTTATTATTATTATTAATTCTTATTAAGCAAACCAGATGGCACCATTTTCTTGTTTTTAAAATGTATGGATAGTCAGGGGCACAATGCAACATCGTTTACAAAAGACGCATTTGTGTTTAGTGAGTCCGTCAGGCCATAAGCAGTAGGAATGACCACGTGTTCTCTTGATAAGCGCGTACTTTTGGTTGTCGGGGAAAATGTATGGGGTAAGAAGTACAATATTTTCTTTAGGAATGTAGTGAAGTAAAAGTAAAATATGTCAAAAATATAAGTAGTAAAGTACAGATATCCCCAAAAAACAAGTTAAGAAGTACTTGTAATGAATACTCCTGGAGAAAAGGTGTAGATTCACGCGCAGAGCACGGCAGGTGTTTAATTCACCTTCGCAGAAGGCTGGAATCATGGTCATACACAGGCAGGTAAACAGGCGAATCAAAACTAGGACTGAAGGCTAAAACTGGTTCTCACAAACGAGCTAGGAAAAGGCTTAGTAGAGTCAAAACGCACAACACCTCACAAAGGCACAAACAGAAAGAACTGAACTAAATAAGGAGCTGATGAGACCAGGTGAGTAACGAACACAGGTGAAATCAATGAACACAAATGAAAGACAAGGGCTACGTTCCAGAACACAACGAAACAGGGCTACGTTCCAGAACACAACGAAACAGGGCTACGTTCCAGAACACAACGAAACAGGGCTACGTTCCAGAGCACAACGAAACAGGGCTACGTTCCAGAACACAACGAAACAGGGCTACGTTCCAGAACACAACGAAACAGGGCTACGTTCCAGAACACAACGAAACAGGGCTACGTTCCAGAACACAACGAAACAGGGCTACGTTCCAGAACACAACGAAACAGGGCTACGTTCCAGAACACAACGAAACAGAACACAAGGTTGACTAAGAAAATAAATACAGGACCTTACAGTACTTTAAAGTATTTTTTACTTAAGTACTTTACACCACTGTGGAAATACCAACAGTGACACAGCAACAAATAGATATTAGACAACATCAGCACACTGTCAATTCATTTGGAAATGGAAAAGCAAAACAACAACAGAGTGTTTGTTAATAGTATTTAACGCATCATGAGTCACAACCATGAAAGTAGTAGTACACCCACAGTAAAAAGGGTCCGCATCCCAAATGGCACCTATTCCCCATTTTAGTGCACTACTTTTAACCAGGGCCTGTATTGAATAGGGTGCCGTTTTGGGACGTAGTCTTAGTCTCTACAGCCACTTCAATGAGTACCGCGCGTAAATGGAACGTTATTCCCCTTTTTTATGCACGATTCTCTGACCTTGAATTTAAATTTAAGCATGAGAACAGCATGCTATTTACCCGCCAGTCGTTCGGGTGGAGATCAAAGAAATGAAGCTGTGGCGGAGGTGTGTCTACAGATACGACGTATTCTGACCTTGATTTCATTCTCTCATAATTACACCACCTTTACGCGCGAGGAATCGAGTGAACCTACCGATTCCAAGTGGAAAAAACATCGACAGCATTCTCCACGCACTGTAATTTATAACTTGATAAGAACTATTGATAAGAGCTAGGTAAATGAGTAATCAGTTTGGATAAGGGAATTGTAAATATAAATAACAATCTATTTTTACCTTATAATCGCTGGAAACAAATGTGAAACCAGTCATACGGCAGCAAACTGAATCATATCTTTCCCCACAGTAAAGTTTATGAAATGCTCTGCCATTATGCAGATTTTAAATGGTACAGCCTTTTTACCTTGCAGGGATGTGACTCTCTCGAATGGCTTGATTGTAGGCTACCCTGACTTTCTATCATGTTACAGTTTAGCCACTATCAGTATCGACCGTCAGTAGGCCTAATAACCACACATATTAAACTGCTAATTTACTGTTAGTTCCCTTCAGTTGGTATAGTCTACATTATCATTCCATGTGATTACATTGTTTTGTTTTACCTTCATTTGGTTCCTCTGTTAAACGCCGTCACGACCATGTGGTTGTTGCTGAGTAACAGTTGATAATATTAAAAAAAGACATGTAGGCTAATTAAATCAGTTATGGAGCGGAGCGCAGACCGAGCCGTAACAGTTTGAACCTGACGCATGGCGCAATACTTGGTTAGTGCAGGAAATAGACGAGGGTATATCCTACACTATTCTCCCAATTATAATATGTACACTAATCTTCCAACATGATCTCTTCATGGATTTTTTTTATTTAACTAGGCAAGTCGGTTAAGAACAAATTCTTATTTACAATGACAGCCTAGGAACAGTGGGTTAACTGCTTTGTTCAGGGGCAGAATGACAGATTTTTTACCTTGTCAGCTCGGAGATTCAATCTAGCAACCTTTTGGTTACTGACCCAACGCTCTAACCACTAGGCTACCTGCCGCCCCTACACTCTAACCACTAGGTTACCTGCCGCCCCTACACTCTAACCGCTAGGCTACCTGCCGTCCCTACACTGTAACCACTAAGCTACCTGCCGCCCCTCCACTCTAACCACTAGGCTACCTGCCACCCCTACACTCTAACCACTAGGCTACCTGCCACCCCTACACTCTAACCACTAGGCTACCTGCCGTCCCTACACTGTAACCACTAGGCTACCTGCCGCCCCTCCACTCTAACCACTAGGCTACCTGCCGCCCCTACACTCTAACCACTAGGCTACCTGCCGCCCCTACACTCTAACCACTAGGCTACCTGCCGCCCCTACACTCCAACCACTAGGCTACCTGCCGCCCCTACACTCTAACCACTAGGCTACCTGCCGCCCCTCCACTCTAACCACTAGGCTACCTGCCGCCCCTACACTCTAACCACTAGTCTACCTGCCGACCCTACACTCTAACCACTAGGCTACCTGCCGCCCCTACACTCTAACCACTAGGCTACCTGCCGACCCAAATGGATCATTGCTAATGCTATAGTAAACAGAGAATAAACCAGGTACAGAACCATTTCTCCCCATGTATCATACTGCTATAGTGAACAAACATCATGATAGCAAGACTGGAGGACATTTCCTGCCTCTAGCTTTAGAAACAAGTATTTTCCCCAGGTCTCTCTCTCTCTCTCTGTCTCTGTCTCTGTCTCTGTCTCTGTCTCTGTCTCTGTCTCTGTCTCTGTCTCTGTCTCTGTCTCTGTCTCTGTCTCTGTCTCTGTCTCTGTCTCTGTCTCTGTCTCTGTCTCTGTCTCTCTCTCTCTCTCTCTCTCTCTCTCTCTCTCTCTCTCTCTCTCTCTCTCTCTCTCTCTGTCTCTCTGTCTCTCTCTGTCTCTCACCTCTCTCTCTCAATTCAATTCAATTCAATTCAAGGGGCTTTATTGGCATGGGAAACATGTGTTAACATTGCCAAAGCAAGTGAGGTAGATAATATACAAAAGTGAAATAAACAATAAAAATTAACAGTAAACATTACACATACAGAAGTTTCAAAGCAATAAAGACATTACAAATGTCATATTATATATATACAGTGTTGTAGCAATGTATAAATGGTTAAAGCACACAAGTTAAAATAAATAAACATAAATATGGGTTGTATTTACAATGGTGTTTGTTCTTCACTGGTTGCCCTTTTCTTGTGGCAACAGGTCACAAATCTTGCTGCTGTGATGGCACACTGTGGAATTTCACCCAGTAGATATGGGAGTTTATCAAAATTGGATTTGTTTTCGAATTCTTTGTGGATCTGTGTGATCTGAGGGAAATATGTGTCTCTAATATGGTCATACATTGGGCAGGAGCTTAGGAAGTGCAGCTCAGTTTCCACCTCATTTTGTGGGCAGTGAGCACATAGCCTGTCTTCTCTTGAGAGCCATGTCTGCCTACGGCGGCCTTTCTCAATAGCAAGGCTATGCTCACTGAGTCTGTACATAGTCAAAGCTTTCCTTAAGTTTGGGTCAGTCACAGTGGTCAGGTATTCTGCCACTGTGTACTCTCTGTTTAGGGCCAAATAGCATTCTAGTTTGCTCTGTTTGTTTGTTAATTCTTTCCAATGTGTCAAGTAATTATCTTTTTGTTTTCTCATGATTTGGTTGGGTCTAATTGTGCTGTTGTCCTGGGGCTCTGTGGGGTGTGTTTGTGAACAGAGCCCCAGGACCAGCTTGCTTAGGGGACTCTTCTCCAGGTTCATCTCTCTGTAGGTGATTGCTTTGTTATGGAAGGTTTGGGAATCGCTTCCTTTTAGGTGGTTGTAGAATTTAACGGCTCTTTTCTGTATTTTGATAATTAGTGGGTATCGGCCTAATTCTGCTCTGCATGCATTATTTGGTGTTCTACGTTGTACACGGAGGATATTTTTGCAGAATTCTGCATGCAGAGTCTCAATTTGGTGTTTGTCCCATTTTGTGAAATCTTGGTTGGTGAGCGGACCCCAGACCTCACAACCATAAAGGGCAATGGGCTCTATGACTGATTCAAGTATTTTTAGCCAGATCCTAATTGGTATGTTGAAATTTATGTTCCTTTTGATGGCATAGAATGCCCTTCTTGCCTTGTCTCTCAGATCGTTCACAGCTTTGTGGAAGTTACCTGTGGTGCTGAGGTTTAGGCCGAGGTATGTATAGTTTTTTTGTGTGCTCTAGGGCAACGGTGTCTAGATGGAATTTGTGGTCCTGGCGACTGGACCTTTTTTGGAACACCATTATTTTGGTCTTACTGAGATTTACTGTCAGGGCCCAGGTCTGACAGAATCTGTGCAGAAGATCTAGGTGCTGCTGTAGGCCCTCCTTGGTTGGTGACAGAAGCACCAGATCATCAGCAAACAGTAGACATTTGACTTCGGATTCTAGTAGGGTGAGGCCTGGTGCTGCAGACTGTTCTAGTGCCCGCGCCAATTCGTTGATATATATGTTGAAGAGGGTGGGGCTTAAGCTGCATCCCTGTCTCACCCCACGACCCTGTGTGAAGAAATGTGTGTGTTTTTTGCCAATTTTAACCGCACACTTGTTGTTTGTGTACATGGATTTTATAATGTCGTATGTTTTTCCCCCAACACCACTTTCCATCAATTTGTATAGCAGACCCTCATGCCAAATTGAGTCGAAGGCTTTTTTGAAATCAACAAAGCATGAGAAGACTTTGCCTTTGTTTTGGTTTGTTTGGTTGTCAATTAGGGTGTGTAGGGTGAATACATGGTCTGTTGTACGGTAATTTGGTAAAAAGCCAATTTGACATTTGCTCAGTACATTGTTTTCATTGAGGAAATGTACGAGTCTGCTGTTAATGATAATGCAGAGGATTTTCCCAAGGTTACTGTTGACGCATATTCCACGGTAGTTATTGGAGTCAAATTTGTCTCCACTTTTGTGGATTGGGGTGATCAGTCCTTGGTTCCAAATATTGGGGAAGATGCCAGAGCTAAGGACGATGTTAAAGAGTTTTAGTATAGCCAATTGGAATTTGTTGTCTGTATATTTGATCATTTCATTAAGGATACCATCAACACCACAGGCCTTTTTGGGTTGGAGGGTTTTTATTTTGTCCTGTAACTCGTTCAAGGTAATTGGAGAATCCAGTGGGTTCTGGTAGTCTTTAATAGTTGATTCAAGGATTTGTATTTGATCATGTATATGTTTTTGCTCTTTATTCTTTGTTATAGAGCCAAAAAGATTGGAGAAGTGGTTTACCCATACATCTCCATTTTGGATAGATAATTCTTCGTGTTGTTGTTTGTTTAGTGTTTTCCAATTTTCCCAGAAGTGGTTAGAGTCTATGGATTCTTCAATTACATTGAGCTGATTTCTGACGTGCTGTTCCTTCTTTTTCCGTAGTGTATTTCTGTATTGTTTTAGTGATTCACCATAGTGAAGGCGTAGACTCAGGTTTTCCGGGTCTCTATGTTTTTGGTTGGACAGGTTTCTCAATTTATTTCTTAGATTTTTGCATTCGTCATCAAACCATTTGTCATTGTTCTTCATTTTCTTCGGTTTTCTATTTGAGATTTTTAGGTTTGATAGGGAAGCTGAGAGGTCAAATATACTGTTAAGATTTTCTACTGCCAAGTTTACACCTTCACTATTGCAGTGGAACGTTTTACCCAGGAAGTTGTCTAAAAGGGATTGAATTTGCTGTTGTCTAATTGTTTTTTGGTAGATTTCCAAACTGCATTCCTTCCATCTATAGCATTTCTTAATGTTACTCAGTTCCTTTGGCTTTGATGCCTCGTGATTGAGTATTGCTCTGTTCAAGTAGACTGTGATTTTGCTGTGGTCTGATAGGGGTGTCAGTGGGCTGACTGTGAACGCTCTGAGAGACTCTGGGTTGAGGTCAGTGATAAAGTAGTCTACAGTGCTACTGCCAAGAGATGAGCTATAGGTGAACCTACCATAGGAGTCCCCTCGAAGCCTACCATTGACTATGTACATACCCAGCGTGCGACAGAGCTGCAGGAGTTGTGACCCGTTTTTGTTGGTTATGTTGTCGTAGTTGTGCCTAGGGGGGCATATGGGGGAGGGAATGCTGTCACCTCCAGGTAGGTGTTTGTCCCCCTGTGTGCTGAGGGTGTCAGGTTCTTGTCCAGTTCTGGCATTTAGGTCGCCACAGACTAATACATGTCCCTGGGCCTGGAAATGATTGATTTCCTCATTCAGGATGGAGAAGCTGTCTTCATTAAAGTATGGGGATTCTAGTGGGGGGATATAGGTAGCACACAGGAGGACATTTTTCTCTGTTAAGATAATTTCCTTTTGAATTTCTAGCCAAATGTAAAATGTTCCTGTTTTGATTAGTTTAATGGAGTGAGTTAGGTCTGCTCTATACCAAATTAGCATTCCCCCTGAGTCCCTTCCCTGTTTCACACCTGGTAGTTTGGTGGATGGGACTACCAGTTCTCTGTAACCTAGAGGGCAACCAGTGGGTCCGTCTCCTCTGTACCAGGTTTCTTGCAGGATGACAATGTCTGCATTACCGATTTCTTTGGTGAAGTCCGGGTTCCTGCTCTTTAGGCCAAAGGCAGATGACCCCAGGCCTTGGATATTCCAGGATGATATAGTGAAGGCTTTTTGTTCCATAAAGTGTCCAATGTTGTTGGCCGTGTGGTTTGGCCTCAGGCCAGTAAGTGTGAGCAGAGCCTGCTGAGCATCTGGTACATGCCGTTGGCTTGGGCGAGTGTAAGAGTGGGGGTTGGGCCTGTTTGCCCGCTCACTACCTGGGCGTATGTGTGACTTCCATGTTGATGCCCTCTTTGCGGGGGTGGGGTGCATGGGGTGGGCAGGAGTGGCATAGGTCTGATCCGAGGGGGCCTAAATTGGGTGTGGGCATGGTTGATGTGGGGGGGGTGTGTAGGTCCAGGGGGGGGTCTTGGAGGGTGTCTCTCTCTCTCTCTCTCTGTCTCTCTCCTCTCTCTCTCTCTCTACCTCCTCTCTCTCTCTACCTCCTCTCTCTCTCTCTCTACTCCTCTCTCTCTCTACCTCCTCTCTCTCTCTCTCTCTCTCTCCTCTCTCTCTCTACTCCATCTCTCTCGCTCTCTCTCTCTCTCTCTCTCTCCTCTCTCTGTCTCTCTCTCTCTCTGTCTCTCCCTCTCTCTCTTTACTTCCTCTCTCTCTGTCTCTCTCTCTACCTCCTCTCTCTCTCTACCTCCTCTGTCCCTCTCTCTCTCTCTCTCTCTCTCTCTCTCTCTCTCTCTCTGTCTCTCTGTCTCTCTCCTCTCTCTCTCTCTACCTCCTCTCTCTCTCTACCTCCTCTCTCTCTCTCTCTACTCCTCTCTCTCTCTACCTCCTCTGTCTCTCTCTCTCTCTCTCCTCTCTCTCTCTACTCCATCTCTCTCTCTCTCTCTCCTCTCTCTCTCTGTCTCTCTCTCTCTGTCTCTCCCTCTCTCTCTTTACTTCCTCTCTCTCTGTCTCTCTCTCTACCTCCTCTCTCTCTCTACCTCCTCTGTCCCTCTCTCTGTCTCTCTCTCTCTCTCTCTCGCTACCTCCTCTGTCTCTCTCTCTGTCTCTCTCTCTCTCTCTCTCTATCCTCTCTCTCTCTGTCTCTCTCTCTCTGTCTCTCCCTCTCTCTCTTTACTTCCTCTCTCTCTGTCTCTCTCTCTACCTCCTCTCTCTCTCTACCTCCTCTGTCCCTCTCTCTGTCTCTCTGTCTCCTCTCTCTCTCTACTCCATCTCTCTCGTTCTCTCTCTCTCTCTACCTCCTCTCTCTCTGTCTCTCTCTCTACCTCCTCTCTCTCTACCTCCTCTGTACATCTCTCTGTCTCTCTCTCTCTCTCTCTCTCTCTCTACCTCCTCTGTCTCTCTCTCTGTCTCTCTCTCTGTCTCTGTCTCTCTCTCTCTCTCTCTCTACCTGCACTCTCTCTCCCTCTCCCTTCAGTTTACATGCAGCACATACAGTATCTCTCTCTTCCTCTTTCTCTCATGTAAAATACATCAAAGCTTCTCTGAGATCCCTGAAGGTGTTTGAGGATCATCTCAGGTCAACCCAGTAGCGGCAGACCTTGAACTCTTTTGCCTAGCAGTCTGGGCCAAAGTTTCCTCTGTAGAGTAACAGCCTTCATCTCCCCACCCCTCAGTAGGAGTGTAAGGACTTCAGGGGTGTCCCAAATGGAGGGTGTCCCAAATGGCAACTCATTCCCTATATTGGGCATATAGTGCACTACTTAATAGTGCACTAGTCCTGATCAAACGTAGTGAACTATAAAGAGACTAGGGAGCCATTTGGGTTCTCAGACAGGGTTTTCGTGAAGGAGCTCGTGTATTTTATACAGTGGTGAGGATGGTTTCCAACACAGAATCCTGGAAGACCCTAAAGTTAGACTGATATGAAGGCTTCTGCATAGTAACAGAAGTCCTGTTGTTTTGGAGGTCAGATTTTCTCTGAATTTCTATGAAATTGACTTGTTACGTCTTCCATTTTAGGGAATTCTGGGTAGCGACGAGGCTACTCATTGGTCAATAGATTTTCTCTGAATTTCTATGAAATTGACTTGTTACGCCTTCCATTTTAGGGAATTCTGCTTGGCGACGAGGCTACTCATTGGTCAATAGATTTTCTCTGAATTTCTATGAAATTGACTTGTTACGCCTTCCATTTTAGGGAATTCTGCTTGGCGACGAGGCTACTCATTGGTCAATAGATTTTCTCTGAATTTCTATGAAATTGACTTGTTACGGCTTCCATTTTAGGGAATTCTGGTTGGCGACGAGGCTACTCATTGGTCAATAGATTTTCTCTGAATTTCTATGAAATTGACTTGTTACATCTTCCATTTTAGGGAATTGTGGTTGGCGACGAGGCTACTCATTGGTCAATAGATTTTCTCTGAATTTCTCTGAAATTGACTTGTTACGCCTTCCATTTTAGGGAATTCTGGTTGGCGACGAGGCTACTCATTGGTCAATAGATTTTCTCTGAATTTCTATGAAATTGACTTGTTACATCTTCCATTTTAGGGAATTCTGGTTGGCGACGAGGCTACTCATTGGTCAATAGATTTTCTCTGAATTTCTCTGAAATTGACTTGTTACGCCTTCCATTTTAGGGAATTCTGGTTGGCGACGAGGCTACTCATTGGTCAACAGATTTTCCCTGAATTTCTATGAAATTGACTTGTTACGTCTTCCATTTTAGGGAATTCTGGTTGGCGACGAGGCTACTCATTGGTCAATAGTCAGAATGCGCATCTTTTGGTGCAATAACGTAAGCCTGTGTTAGTGACCAGATCTAATAAGCAAAAGTAGAAATATAAAATCCAAATGGTAGGCTATATCAAGCCTATTCAAATATTAATCTAGCCTATTAAAATACAGTCTCAAGTCAAAGTCGAGTACCTGAGTTTTGAGGATCCAAGTCTACAGTTATTTTATTTTCTCTCAAGTCAAGTCATCAAATTTGTGACTTGACTCAGACTCGAGTCAAAGTCGTGTGACTCAAGTCCACAACTCGGCATATACATAAGTGTATGTAAATTCTGATAGTTTAACTACAGAGACTGAAGTGATTGTACTGAGTGTGGGAGAGAGGTCCTTAGCAGAACACTTTTAACTTAAAACACACAGACAACCATTTAGATAGAGTATGTAATTGCTTCTGTTGTGGTCTAAGAAAGTAAACGAACCGTAATAATATGACTGTTTACTTGCATGCTGAAAAATAGATGACATTTGTATTTGTATTTATTATGGATCCCCATTAGCTGCTGCCAAAGCAGCAGCTACTCTTCCTGGGGTCCAGCAAAATTAAGGCAGTTTATACAATTTTTTAAACATTACAATACATTCACAACACAATGTGTGTCCTCAGGCACCTGATCCACCACTACCACATATCTACAGTACTAAATCCATGTGTATGTGTGTGTGTGTGTGTGTGTGTGTGTGTGTGTGTGTGTGTGTGTGTGTGTGTGTGTGTGTGTGTGTGTGTGTGTGTGTGTGTGTGTGTGTGTGTGTGTGTGTGTGTGTGTCTGTGTGTGTGTGTGTGTGTGTCTGTGTGTGTCTGTGTGTGTGTGTGTGTGTGTCAATGTTTGGGTTGCTTCACAGTCCCTGCTGTTTCATAAGATATTTTTACTGCTTGCGTCAGTTACTTGATGTAGAATAGAGTTCCATGTAGTCATGGCTCTATTTAATACTGTGCGCCTCCTATAGTCTGTTCTGGACTTGGGGACTGTGAAGAGACCTCTGGTGGCATGTCTTGTGGGGTATGCATAGGTGTCCGAGCTGTGTGCCAGTAGTTTACCCAACAGCAACAAAGTAAGAATAGAATGTGCAGTATGTCGTGCTGGTTAAGTAATGGAGTGTGTACAGGTTAAGTAATGGAGTGTGTACTGGTTAAGTAATGGAGTGTGTACTGGTTAAGTAATGGAGTGTGTACTGATTTAGTAATGGCACAGACAGACAGTCATTTAGCAGAATAAATAACAGCTGGTGCGCAATGTTTAATATTAAAGTTTTGTGGTATAGAGTACCTCGTGATAAGCTGTAGACCACACTATCTACCTAGAGCGTTTTCATCGATTTTATTCGTAGCCATCTATTTACCACCACAAAACGATGCTGCCACAAAAAGACCGCACTCAACGAGCTGTATACGCCCATAAGCAAACAAGAAAATGCTCATCCAGAAGCGGCGCTCCTAGTGGCCGGGGACTTTAATGCAGGCAGACTTAAATCCGTTTTACCTCATTTCTATCAGCATGTCACATGTGCAACCAGAGGGGAAAAAAGTGGTCAGATGGTATAGGAGGGTTTTACTAGCACAGAGTGGAATATGTTCCACCTCAGTCACCGGCTTCATCAATAAGTGCACTGACGACTTAGTCCCCACAGTGACCGTACGTACATATACCAACCAGAAGCCATGGACTACAGGCAACATCCGCACCGAACTAAAAGCTGAAGCTGCCGCTTTCAAGGAGAGGGACACTAATCCAGACGCTTATAAGAAATCCCGCTATGCCCTCAGATGAACCATCAAACAGGCAATACGTCAATACAGGACTCAGATTGAATCCTACCACACTTGCTCTGATGCTCATCTGATGTGGCAGGACTTGCAAGCTATTTCGGACTACAAAAGCTTCCCAGTGACGTGAGCCTACCAACTGAGCTAAATGCCTTTTATGCTCGATTCGAGGAAAGAAACACTGAAGCGTTCATGAGAGCACCAGCTATTTCGGACGACTGTGTGATCACGCTCTCCGATGTGAGCAAGACCTTTAAACAGGTCGACATTCACAAGGCCGCGGGGACCGACGGATTATCAGGACATGTACTCAAAGCATGCGTGGACCAACTGGCAAGTGTCTTTTCAAACTCTCCCTGACCGAGTCTGTAATACCTACGTGTTTCAAGCAGACCACCATAGATCCTGTGCCCAAGGAAGCGAAGGAAACCTGCCTAAATGACTACTGCCCCGTTGCACTCACGTCTGTAGCCATGAAGTGCTTTGAAAGGCTTGCCATGGCTCACATCAACACCATCCTCCCGGAAACCCAAAGACCCTGTCCAATTCGCATACCGCCCCAACAGATCCACAGATGACGCAATCTCAATCGCACTCCACACTGCCCTTTCCCACCAGGACAAAAGGAACACCTATGTGAGAATGCTGTTCATTGACTACAGCTCAACGTTCAACACAATAGTGGTCACAAAGCTCATCACTAAGCTAAGGACCCTGGGACTGAACACCTCCCTCTACTCTGGATCCTGTACTTCCTGACAGGCCGCCCCCAGGTGGTAAGGGTAGGCAACAACACATCTGCCACGGTGATCCTCAACACTGAGGCCCCTCAGAGTGTGTACTTACTACTGCGTGGCAAAGCACGACTCCAACACCATCATTAAGTTTGCTGACGATACAACAGTGGTAGGCCTGATCACTGACAACAATGAGACAGCCTATAGGGAGTAGATCAGAGATCTGGCAGTGTGATGCCAGGACAACAACCTCTCCCTCAATGTGAGCAAGACAAAGGAGCTGATGATGGACAACATGAAAAGGCGGTCTGAACAGGACCCCTTTAACATCGACGTGGCTGTAGTGGTGCGGGTTGAGAGTTTCAAGTTCCTTTGGTGTGCACATCACCAATGAACTATCATGGTCCAAACATACCAAAACAGTTGTGAAGAGGGCACAACAACACCTTTTCAGGAGACTGAAAAGATTTGGCATGGGTCCCCAGATCCTCAAAAAGTAATATAGCTGCACCATCGAAAGCATTCTGACCAGGTGTCATCACTCCCTGGTATGGCAACTGCTCGGCATCCAACCGTAAGCCTCTACAGAGGGTAGTGCGTACGGCCCAGTACAACATTGGGACCAAGCTTCCTGCTATCCAGGACCTATATATTAGGCATTGTCAGATGAAGGCCAAAAAAATTGTCAAAGACTCCAGTTACCCAAGTCATAGACTGTTCTCTCTGCTACCGCACGGCAACCGGTACCAGAGCACCAAGTCTAGGTCCAAAAGGCTCCGTAACAGCTTCTACCCCCAAGCCATAAGACTGCTGAACTTACTTTAGTTTATTTAGTAAATATTTTCTTATATCTATTTCTTGAACTGCATTGTTGGTTCAGGGTTCGTAAGTAACTATTTCACGGTAAGGTAAACAGCTGTTGTATTCGGACGCATGTGATTAATTTTTACATTTTTTATTTTTATTTGAATTAAAGTGTCCCTGTTTAGGTACATCACCGAGGGAGTGATACTGAGAAGAGACAGACACAACTGTGTATGGCTGCCTAACTTCCGGTATTGTGCTGTGGACTAGTTAGAAATTAGCAATTGGATTCAAATGTCAAAAAGCATTTCTTATAATGGGACCTGATGTGAATAAAGAGGTGCCATTGCAAACCGAGGGGAAAAGGCCACTTCCTCACTATGACTGTAACATGGACCTTCAATGTACCAACTTCTGCATAACTCACTTACTTACACGCTCCATACCAGGTGGTGTCAGAGGAAGGCCCTAAAAAGTGTCAAAGACTCCAACCACCCTAGTCATAGAAGGTTCTCTTTGCTACAGCACGGCAAGCGGTACCGGAGCGCCCAAGTCTAGGTCCAAGAGGCTTCTAAATAGCTTCTACCCCCCAAGCCATAAGACTCCTGAACATCTAGTCAAATGGCTACCCCAGTGAAGTTTTATTCGGCGCATGTGATGAATAAAATGTGATTTGATTTGATTCTGTCGATTCAACTCCACCCTCAACTTCTTAAAACCTCTCTGGGATAGCGGGATGCTTGCGTCCCAACTGGCCAATAGCCAGGGAAAATGTAGAGCGCCAGATTCAAAAAAAATTATATAAAATCAAACTTTCATTAAATCACACATATAAGATACCAAATTAAAGCTACACTCGTTGTGAATCCAGCCAACATGTCAGATTTCAAAAAAGCTTTTCGGCGAAAGCATAAGATGCTATTATCTGATGATAGCACAATGTCAACAAAGAGAGTGTAGCCTATTTCAACCATGCCGGCGCTACTCAAAACGCAGATATAACATATAAAACATGCATTACCTTTGACGAGATTCTTTTGTTGGCACTCCAATATGTTCGATAAACATCACAAATGGTCCTTTTGTTCGATTAATTCCGTCCATATATATCCAAATTGTCCATTTATTTGGCGCCGTTGTACCAGAAAAAAACAGCTTCCTATAAGCCAAAGTCACTACAAAATATCAAAAAAAAATGACCTCTAAACTTTGCCAAAACATTTCAAAGTAGTTTTGTAATACAACTTAAGGTATTTGTAAACGTTAATAATCGATCAAATTGAAGACGGGTCAATCTGTTTTCAATACAGGAGATCAACAAACTAACGCTACTTTTCTAGTCTTGCGCAACTCTCAAACAGTACACAAGACGTTACTCTACTTCCTGGTGTCCTTCTTCTTCATTTCACAAATGAATAACCTCAACCTATTTCCCAAGACTGGTGACATCCAGTGGAAGCAGTAGGAACTGAGAGTAGAGTGATTAGAAATCTGTCCTGCCCATAAAAACTCATTGAACAGACAGTGACTTTAAAAAAAAAAAGGTTAGTCCTCAGGGTTTTGCCTGCTACATAAGTTCTGTTATACACTGCTCAAAAAAATAAAGGGAACACTTAAACAACACAATGTAACTCCAGGTCAATCACACTTCTGTGAAATCAAACTGTCCACTTAGGAAGCAACACTGATTGACAATAAATTTCACATGCTGTTGTGCAAATGGAATAGACAAAAGGTGGAAATTATAGGCAATTAGCAAGACACCCCCAATAAAGGAGTGCTTCTGCAGGTGGTGACCACAGACCACTTCTCAGTTCCTATGCTTCCTGGCTGATGTTTTGGTCACTTTTGAATGCTGGCGGTGCTTTCACTTTAGTGGTAGCATGAGACGGAGTCTACAACCCACACAAGTGGCTCAGGTAGTGCAGCTCATCCAGGATGGCACATCAATGCGAGCTGTGGCAAGAAGGTTTGCTGTGTCTGTCAGCGTAGTGTAAAGAGCATGGAGGCGCTACCAGGAGACAGGCCAGTACATCAGGAGACGTGGAGGAGGCCGTAGGAGGGCAACAACCCAGCAGCAGGACCGCTACCTCTGCCTTTGTGCAAGGAGGAGCACTGCCAGAGCCCTGCAAAATGACCTCCAGCAGGTCACAAATGTGCATGTGTCTGCTCAAACGGAGCGGGACAACTTCCGATGAAACTGGAGGGCCCGCAATTCAAATAAATAATCATAAATATTATGGATTTTAAACATTTAGGTACAGATAAGTGTCTTATGTCGACTGAAAGCTTAAATTCTTGGTAATCTAACTGGACTGTCCGATTCACAGTAGCTGTTACAGCGAAAACATGCCATGTGATTGTTTGAGGACGGCGCCCCACATCAAAATATTTTTCCACCGGCACAGGTTTCATACATTCACATATAACAATTAAATATTTACTTACTTTTTGAAAATCTTCCTCTGATTTGTCATCCAAAGGGTCCCAGCTATAACATGTAGTGCTGTTTTGTTAGGTAAAATCATTTTTTATATCCCAAAAAGTCAGTTTAGTTGGCGCCATCGATTTGAGTAATCCATTCGTTCCACTTGCTGAGAAAGGAATCCAAAAATCTACCCCTAAACTTTGTTTCAACAAGTCAAAATACATTTCTATTTACTCCTCAAATACCCTAAAATGTAAACAAACTATAATATTTATTTTGGAAAGAAGTATGTTCAATAGGAAACCGATTTTAGCAGGGGAGTAATTTATACATGGCGCGCGCAAACACGGATTTCCAAGACTGTCCTTCTACTAAAACTGATATTTCTTATTAGTCTTTGAAGTTACAGGCCTGAAACTTGAACATAAACTGCTGACACCCTGTGGAAGCCATAGGAATTGCATCCAGGGAGCTAATTTTCAATATGACCTTTCTGTTGCATTTCTAAGAGGATGGTCTCTCTCAACAAAAAATAAAATTCTGGTTGGTTTTTCTTTGGATTTTCTCCTACTATATCTACTGTGTTATATTCTCCTACATTATAGTCCACAACAGGACTTCTGTTACTGTGCAGAAGCCTTCACATGAGATACATTGGTCTTTATGAATTGCCATTTGGGGCACACAATACACATTTATACACAAGAGACACAGTAGACCTTTATATACAAGAGATACAGTAGACATTTATACATAAGAGACACAGTACACATTTAAACACAAGAGACACAGTAGACATGTTTACACAAGAGACACAGTACACATTTATACACAAGAGACACAGTAGACCTTTATATACAAGAGACACAGTAGACATTTATATACAAGAGACACAGTAGACATTTATACACAAGAGACACAGTAGACATTTATACACAAGAGACACAGTAGACATGTTTACACAAGAGACACAGTACACATTTAAACACAAGAGACACAGTAGACCTTCATATACAAGAGACACAGTACACATTTAAACACAAGAGACACAGTAGACATGTTTACACAAGAGACACAGTACACATTTAAACACAAGAGACACAGTAGACCTTTATATACAAGAGACACAGTAGACATTTATACACAAGAGACACAGTTTATATACAAGAGACACAGTAGACCTTTATATACAAGAGACACAGTAGACCTTTATATACAAGAGACACAGTACACATTTAAACACAAGAGACACAGTACACATTTATATACAAGAGACACAGTAGACATTTATACATAAGAGACACAGTACTCATTTAAACACAAGAGACACAGTAGACATGTTTACACAAGAGACACAGTACTCATTTAAACACAAGGATAAGCGGTGAGAGAAATGAGGGAAATGAGGGCCGACAATGTTTTAGATAAGATAATAGATAATATTTCCACTATAAAGAGACACTAGTCTAGGAGGAATATAACCAATCATTAAAACTTAATGGAAAGCGTTATTAACGATGCCAGTTCAGGGTCTGCCCTACTGAATAGAGCAGAGGGACATACCTCTTGTGACGAGGACACACACACAGGTGTGTGTCTGTGCGTTTGTGTGTGTGTGCATGTGATCCTGTTTTGGCTGCTTTTTAATTAAGGGGAAGGTTACCATGGTGAGCCCAATTGAGGTGTATGTATAGAGGAGAGAAGAGGAGAGGGGGGAGATAGCGAGAGGGTGAGAGAGAGAGAGTGAACTTCTACTTGGTACTCATCCGGGATCCGGGAGCACCCTCATCAGTAAAAAAGCTGACTAGCATAGCCTAGCATAGCGCCACAAGTAAATACTAGCATCTAAATATCATGAAATCACAAGTCCAAGACACCAGATGAAAGATACACATCTTGTGAATCCAGCCATCATTTCTGATTTTTAAAATGTTTTACAGGGAAAACACAATATGTATTTCTATTAGCTAACCACGATAGCAAAAGACCCAACTGCATATTTTCAAAAAAAATTTACTGCATAGGTAGCTATCACAAATTCGACCAAATAAAGATATAAATAGTCACTAACCAAGAAACAACTTCATCAGATGACAGTCTTATAACAGATTTATTGTATAGCATATGTTTTGTTCGAAAAATGTGCATATTTCAGGTATAAATCATAGTTTTACATTGCAGCCACCATCACAAGTCTCACCAAAGCAGCTAGAATAACTACAGAAACCAACGTGAAATACCTAAATACTCATCATAAAACATTTATGAAAAATACACGGTGTACAGCAAATGAAAGACAAACATCTTGTGAATCCAGCCAATATTTCAGATTTTTTAAGTGTTTTACAGCGAAAACACAATATAGCATTATATTAGCTTACTACAATAGCCTACCACACAACCGCATTCATTCAAGGCACGTTAGCGATAGCGAATAAACCAGCAAAAGATATACATTTATTCACTAACCTTCTCAAACTTCATCAGATGACAGTCCTATAACATCATATTACACAATACATATATGTTTTTTTCGAAAATGTGCATATTTAGTGGTACAATTCGTGGTTGAACAATGTGAATACTAGCCAAACTGCACAAAAAATCCGGATATATTTCTGACATTCACATCATCTAATCAAATAACTAATCATATACTTTACAAAAAAATACAGGTTGGACAGCAAATGAAAGATACACTAGTTCTTAATGCAACCGCTGTGTTAGATTTTTAAAAATAACTTTAGTACGACATTTAGCTTACGTTATAGCGAGACAGCGCCCGAAATCTGGGCGGAATATAGTCTAAACATTTTCGACAGAAATACGAAATAATATCATAAATGGTTCCTACTATTTGATGAGCTTCCATCAGAATCTTGTACAAGGTGTCCTTTTTCCAGAGTAATCGTTGTTCGGTTGTAGAATGTCGTCTTCATCTGTCGATTTAGCTAACAAAGCTGGCCATGCGGCACGGAAGTGTCCAACTCACCAGAACGCATAACAAACAAAATACCGAAAATCGCAATCAACTGATATAAACTGATATAAGTCGGTTTAATATAACTAGTTTATGATGTTTTTAACACATATATCAAATAAAATCAGAGCCGGAGATATCTAACGTCGATAACGAAAGCTTTTCAGAACGCAATCCAGGTGACCCTTTTGCGCCATGGTGAAGAAAGGAAAGAGTGGTCGCGTCATTCCAACAGGTCTTGTTTGGCCTCAGATAGAGCTATACACCCCATTCCAACTCTCACTGCCTACTGACATCTAGGGGAAGGCGTATGCAGTGCATGTAGACCCATAGATTCCATGCAAATTAATAGGCTGACCCTGGAACAGAGCCCCCGATTTCAGATTTCTCACTTCCTGACAGGAAATTTGCTGCAAAATGAGTTCTGTTTTACTCACAGATATAATTCAAACTGTTTTAGAAACTAGAGAGTGTTTTCTATCCAATAGTAATAATAATATGCATATTGTACGAGCAAGAATTGAGTACGAGGCAGTTTAATTTGGGAACGATTTTTTACAAAGTGAAAATGGCGCCCCCCTATTGAGAAAAGGTTTTAACCAAAAGTGTTATTCGGCTGTCCCCATAGGAAACTCTTTGAAGAACCCTGTTCGGTTTCAGGTAGAACACTTTTGGTTCTACATGGAACACAGAAGAGTTCTACCTGGAACCAAAAAGAGTTCTACATGGAACCAAAAAGAGTTCTACCTGGAACCAAAAGGAGTTCAACATGGAACCAAAAATAGTTCTACCTGGAACCAAAAATAGTTCTACCTGGAACCAAAAAGAGTTCTACCTGGAACCAAAAGGAGTTCAACATGGAACCAAAAATAGTTCTACCTGGAACCAAAAATAGTTCTACCTGGAACCAAAAAGGTTTCAGTAACTTTGAAGAATGCCTTGGTTCATTTGTTGTCTTCTTGTTAACTCTCAATCAGCCCTCTGTTTAGTCCTCAATAAAGAGAACGTTATTGCCTGTGTCCCAAATCGCACCCTATTCCCTATAGGGCACTATGTAGGGATTAGGGTGCCATTTGGGATGCCTGAGAATCCTGACTTTATTTAATGTGGTGTTCCCTTCACGGAGGGTTAGCCAAATTAGGTATTGTTTTAAATGCTGTTCCCTCCTCGAAGGGTCAGCCAAATTTGGTGTTATTTTAAATGCTGTTCCCTCCTCGAAGGGTCAGCCAAATTTGGTATTGTTTTAAATGCTGTTCCCTCCTCGAAGGGTCAGCCAAATTAGGTATTGTTTTAAATGCTGTTCCCTTCACTGAGGGTCAGCCAAATTAGGTATTGTTTTAAATTCTGTTCCCTTCACGGAGGGTCAGCCAAATTAGGTATTGTTTTAAATGCTGTTCCCTTCACGGAGGGTTAGCCAAATTAAGTATTGTTTTAAATGCTGTTCCCTTCACGGAGGGTTAGCCAAATTAGGTATTGTTTTAAATGCTGTTCCCTTCACGGAGGCTTAGCCAAATTAGCTCTTGTTTTTAAATGCTGTTCCCTCCATAGAGGGTTAGCCAAATTAGCTCTCGTTTTAAGAATAACGATGCGTTCTCCTCTCTCTCTCTTCCCTCTTAGTCTGATCTAAGTCAAGTACCGGAGTGGGAAATCCATGTAGGCCTTGTATACCCACTATTAAATTATAGAAAAGGCAACACTCCACAGCAAAGGGCACAGTGAAATATCCTTGTATACCCACTATTAAATTATAGAAAAGGCAACACTCCACAGCAAAGGCACAGTGAAATATCCCTGTATACCCACTATTAAATTATAGAAAAGGAAACACTCCACAGCAAAGGCACAGTGAAATATCCCTGTATACCCACTATTAAATTATAGAAAAGGCAACACTCCACAGCAAAGGGCACAGTGAAATATCCTTGTATACCCACTATTAAATTATAAAAAAGGCAACACTCCACAGCAAAGGCACAGTGAAATATCCTTGTATACCC
This sequence comes from Salvelinus alpinus, assembly GCF_045679555.1. Classification (NCBI taxonomy): domain Eukaryota; kingdom Metazoa; phylum Chordata; class Actinopteri; order Salmoniformes; family Salmonidae; genus Salvelinus; species Salvelinus alpinus. The sequence continues at coordinate 6,724,748 of NC_092108.1, forward strand.
ACTATTAAATTATAGAAAAGGCAACACTCCACAGCAAAGGCACAGTGAAATATCCCTGTATACCCACTATTAAATTATAGAAAAGGCAACACTCCACAGCAAAGGCACAGTGAAATATCCTTGTATACCCACTATTAAATTATAAAAATGGCAACACTCCACAGCAAAGGCACAGTGAAATATCCTTGTATACCCACTATTAAATTATAGAAAAGGCAACACTCCACAGCAAAGGCACAGTGAAATATCCCTGTATACCCACTATTAAATTATAGAAAAGGCAACACTCCACAGCAAAGGCACAGTGAAATATCCTTGTATACCCACTATTAAATTATAGAAAAGGCAACACTCCACAGCAAAGGCACAGTGAAATATCCCTGTATACCCACTATTAAATTATAGAAAAGGCAACACTCCACAGCAAAGGCACAGTGAAATATCCTTGTATACCCACTATTAAATTATAGAAAAGGAAACACTCCACAGCAAAGGCACAGTGAAATATCCCTGTATACCCACTATTAAATTATAGAAAAGGCAACACTCCACAGCAAAGGCACAGTGAAATATCCTTGTATACCCACTATTAAATTATAGAAAAGGCAACACTCCACAGCAAAGGCACAGTGAAATATCCCTGTATACCCACTATTAAATTATAGAAAAGGCAACACTCCACAGCAAAGGCACAGTGAAATATCCCTGTATACCCAGTATTAAATTATAGAAAAGGCAACACTCCACAGCAAAGGCACAGTGAAATATCCCTGTATACCCACTATTAAATTATAGAAAAGGCAACACTCCACAGCAAAGGGCACAGTGAAATATCCTTGTATACCCACTATTAAATTATAGAAAAGGCAACACTCCACAGCAAAGGCACAGTGAAATATCCCTGTATACCCACTATTAAATTATAGAAAAGGCAACACTCCACAGCAAAGGCACAGTGAAATATCCCTGTATAGAGGAAGTGATTTGGTGAAACGCGTCGGCATGATGAGTAACCTTGTCTTAGACATGAAGATTTGTTTTAGCTTCCCAGTCAGTCATATTTGATTCATGTCAATAAAATAGTTCATTTTAATGTTATCCAGGAGTAAGCACTGTAATCCGGCTTGAAGAACCAACCCACAGCCTTTGGTACAAAACAATAACAAGTATTTACATTCTGTCTGTTGCACGATGTTCTCCTTCTCAGATCGAAGTGCAACCCGAACGCTACTCTTATAGAAGATCGTTTGTGTTCAGTGACTTATCTGGCTATGAATAAAGGTGAAATCAATCTGATTGTGTGTTTTCCCTCCTCAGGTGTAAGTGTAACCTGCACTCCAACAGCTGTGTGTTTGACAAGGACAAGGGGAAGCTGGGATGTGAGTGTGAACACAACACAACAGGACCGGACTGCGGCCGCTGTAAGAGACACTACCACGGACGACCCTGGAGTGTCGGGTCCTACCTGCCCATTCCCAGAGGAACTGCTAACATCTGTGAGTAGACTAAGTCTCTATATATCTAAAAAAAAACAATTGTGGTAAAAGTTTCAACACAATCTAATCAAGAATAAAAAAATGATATATGAGGCATGTGGGCTTTTCGTCAATCTTGGAGGAGATTTCTGTCTGATCTGTCAGATCCCAGGTCTAGGCCAGGGGGCTCATTTCCTTAATATATCTAATGCAGGCTAACACCAGGCTAACCCCAGGCTAACCCCAGGCTAACACCAGGCTAACCCCAGGCTAACACCTGGCTAACACCAGGCTAACACCAGGCTAACCCCAGGCTAACCCCAGGCTAACACCAGGCTAACACCAGGCTGACCCCAGGAAAGCTAACTCTAGGGAAGCTAGAAGAGGGATAAGGTGCTATAATCAGCCCAACACTGAGGGATAATGTGCTATATCCAGCCCAACACGGAGGGATAATGTGCTATAGCCAGCCCAACACGGAGGGATAATGTGCTATATCCAGCCCAACACGGAGGGATAATGTGCTATAGCCAGCCCAACACGGAGGGATAATGTGCTATATCCAGCCCAACACGGAGGGATAATGTGCTATAGCCAGCCCAACACGGAGGGATAATGTGCTATATCCAGCCCAACACGGAGGGATAATGTGCTATATCCAGCCCAACACGGAGGGATAATGTGCTATAGCCAGCCCAACACGGAGGGATAATGTGCTATATCCAGCCCAACACGGAGGGATAATGTGCTATAGCCAGCCCAACACGGAGGGATAATGTGCTATATCCAGCCCAACACGGAGGGATAATGTGCTATAGCCAGCCCAACACGGAGGGATAATGTGCTATATCCAGCCCAACACGGAGGGATAATGTGCTATAGCCAGCCCAACACGGAGGGATAATGTGCTATATCCAGCCCAACACGGAGGGATAATGTGCTATATCCAGCCCAACACAGAGGGATAATGTGCTATATCCAGCCCAACACGGAGGGATAATGTGCTATATCCAGCCCAACACGGAGGGATAATGTGCTATAGCCAGCCCAACACGGAGGGATAATGTGCTATATCCAGCCCAACACGGAGGGATAATGTGCTATAGCCAGCCCAACAGGGAGGGATAATGTGCTATATCCAGCCCAACACGGAGGGATAATGTGCTATATCCAGCCCAACACGGAGGGATAATGTGCTATAGCCAGCCCAACACGGAGGGATAATGTGCTATATCCAGCCCAACACGGAGGGATAATGTGCTATAGCCAGCCCAACAGGGAGGGATAAGGTGCTATATCCAGCACTGAGGAATACAGTTCTATAATCAGCCCAACACTGATTATAGCTGAGGTATAAGGGCTGATTATAGCACCTTATCCCTCAGTGTTGGGCTGATTATAGAACCTTATCCCTCAGTGTTGGGATGATTATATAACCTTATCCCTCAGTGGTGGGATGATTATATAACCTTATCCCTCAGTGGTGGGCTGATTATAAAACCTTATCCCTCGGTGTTGGGCTGATTATAGAACCTTATCCCTCAGTGTAAAAAAATAACCTGCCTAGGGACTGCGGTTGAAAATTAGCCAGCTGACTAAAACCGGCACGTTTACTGAAACATTGATTAATGTGCACTGTCCCTGTAAAAATAAAAATGAACTCAACTCAAACTCTACACTGATGAATGAGCATGGTGCTATAATCAGCCGAGAGATAAAGTATTCTTGCCAGACCAACACTGAGGGATAAAGTATTATAGCCAGACCAACACTGAGGGATAAAGTATTATAGCCAGACCAACACTGAGGGATAAAGTATTATAGCCATACCAACACTGAGGGATAAAGTATTATAGCCATACCAACACTGAGGGATAAAGTATTATAGCCAGACCAACACTGAGGGATAAAGTATTATAGCCAGACCAACACTGAGGGATAAAGTATTATAGCCAGACCAACACTGAGGGATAAAGTATTATAGCCAGACCAACACTGAGGGATAAAGTATTATAGCCAGACCAACACTGAGGGATAAAGTATTATAGCCATACCAACACTGAGGGATGAAGTATTATAGCCAGACCAACACTGAGGGATAAATTATTCTAGCCAGACCAACACTGAGGGATAAAGTATTATAGCCAGACCAACGCTGAGGGATAAAGTATTATAGCCAGACCAACACTGAGGGATAAAGTATTATAGCCAGACCAACACTGAGGGATAAAGTATTATAGCCAGACCAACACTGAGGGATAAAGTATTATAGCCAGACCAACACTGAGGGATAAAGTATTATAGCCATACCAACACTGAGGGATAAAGTATTATAGCCAGACCAACACTGAGGGATAAAGTATTATAGCCAGACCAACACTGAGGGATAAAGTATTATAGCCATACCAACACTGAGGGATGAAGTATTATAGCCAGACCAACACTGAGGGATAAATTATTCTAGCCAGACCAACACTGAGGGATAAAGTATTATAGCCAGACCAACGCTGAGGGATAAAGTATTATAGCCAGACCAACACTGAGGGATAAAGTATTATAGCCAGACCAACACTGAGGGATAAAGTATTATAGCCAGACCAACACTGAGGGATAAAGTATTATAGCCAGACCAACACTGAGGGATAAAGTATTATAGCCATACCAACACTGAGGGATGAAGTATTATAGCCAGACCAACACTGAGGGATAAAGTATTCTAGCCAGACCAACACTGATGGATAAAGTATTCTAGCCAGACCAACACTGAGGGATGAAGTATTATAGCCAGACCAACACTGAGGGATAAATTATTCTAGCCAGACCAACACTGAGGGATAAAGTATTATAGCCAGACCAACGCTGAGGGATAAAGTATTATAGCCAGACCAACACTGAGGGATAAAGTATTATAGCCAGACCAACACTGAGGGATAAAGTATTATAGCCAGACCAACACTGAGGGATAAAGTATTATAGCCAGACCAACACTGAGGGATAAAGTATTATAGCCATACCAACACTGAGGGATGAAGTATTATAGCCAGACCAACACTGAGGGATAAAGTATTCTAGCCAGACCAACACTGAGGGATAAAGTATTCTAGCCAGACCAACACTGAGGGATGAAGTATTATAGCCAGACCAACACTGAGGGATAAAGTATTATAGCCAGACCAACACTGAGGGATAAAGTATTCTAGCCAGACCAACACTGAGGGATGAAGTATTATAGCCAGACCAACACTGAGGGATAAAGTATTATAGCCAGACCAACACTGAGGGATAAAGTATTATAGCCAGACCAACACTGAGGGATAAAGTATTCTAGCCAGACCAACACTGAGGGATAAAGTATTATAGCCAGACCAACACTGAGGGATAAAGTATTCTAGCCAGACCAACACTGAGGGATAAAGTATTATAGCCAGACCAACACTGAGGGATAAAGTATTATAGCCAGACCAACAATGAGGGACAAAGTATTCTAGCCAGACCAACACTGAGGGATAAAGTATTATAGCCAGACCAACACTGAGGGATACAGTATTCTAGCCAGACCAACACTGATGGACGGAGTATTATAGCCAGACCAACACTGAGGGATAAAGTATTATAGCCAGACCAACACTGAGGGATAAAGTATTATAGCCAGACCAACACTGAGGGATAAAGTATTATAGCCAGACCAACACTGAGGGATAAAGTATTATAGCCAGACCAACACTGAGGGATAAAGTGTTATAGCCAGACCAACACTGAGGGATAAAGTATTATAGCCAGACCAACGCTGAGGGATAAAGTATTATAGCCAGACCAACACTGAGGGATAAAATATTATAGCCAGACCAACGCTGAGGGATAAAGTATTCTAGCCAGACCAACACTGAGGGATAAAGTATTATAGCCAGACCAACACTGAGGGATAAAGTATTATAGCCAGACCAACACTGAGGGATAAAGTATTATAGCCAGACCAACACTGAGGGATAAAGTATTATAGCCAGACCAACACTGAGGGATAAAGTATTATAGCCAGACCAACACTGAGGGATAAAGTGTTATAGCCAGACCAACACTGAGGGATAAAGTATTATAGCCAGACCAACGCTGAGGGATAAAGTATTATAGCCAGACCAACACTGAGGGATAAAATATTATAGCCAGACCAACGCTGAGGGATAAAGTATTCTAGCCAGACCAACACTGAGGGATAAAGTATTATAGCCAGACCAACACTGAGGGATAAAATATTATAGCCAGACCAACGCTGAGGGATAAAGTATTCTAGCCAGACCAACACTGAGGGATAAAGTATTATAGCCAGACCAACACTGAGGGATAAAGTATTATAGCCAGACCAACACTGAGGGATAAAGTGTTATAGCCAGACCAACACTGAGGGATAAAGTATTCTAGCCAGACCAACGCTGAGGGATAAAATATTATAGCCAGACCAACGCTGAGGGATAAAGTATTATAGCCATACCAACACTGAGGGATAAAGTATTATAGCCAGACCAACACTGAGGGATAAAGTATTATAGCCAGACCAACACTGAGGGATAAATTATTCTAGCCAGACCAACACTGAGGGATAAAGTATTATAGCCAGACCAACGCTGAGGGATAAAGTATTATAGCCAGACCAACACTGAGGGATAAAGTATTATAGCCAGACCAACACTGAGGGATAAAGTATTATAGCCAGACCAACACTGAGGGATAAAGTGTTATAGCCAGACCAACACTGAGGGATAAAGTATTATAGCCATGCCAACACTGAGGGATAAAGTATTATAGCCAGACCAACACTGAGGGATAAAGTATTATAGCCATACCAACACTGAGGGATAAAGTATTATAGCCAGACCAACACTGAGGGATAAAGTATTATAGCCAGACCAACACTGCGGGATAAAGTATTATAGCCAGACCAACACTGAGGGATAAAGTATTATAGCCAGACCAACACTGAGGGATAAATTATTCTAGCCAGACCAACACTGAGGGATAAAGTATTATAGCCAGACCAACACTGAGGGATAAATTATTCTAGCCAGACCAACACTGAGGGATAAAGTATTATAGCCAGACCAACGCTGAGGGATAAAGTATTATAGCCAGACCAACACTGAGGGATAAAGTATTATAGCCAGACCAACACTGAGGGATAAAGTATTATAGCCAGACCAACACTGAGGGATAAAGTGTTATAGCCAGACCAACACTGAGGGATAAAGTATTATAGCCAGACCAACACTGAGGGATAAAGTATTATAGCCAGACCAACACTGAGGGATAAAGTATTATAGCCAGACCAACACTGCGGGATAAAGTGTTATAGCCATACCAACACTGAGGGATAAAGTATTATAGCCATACCAACACTGAGGGATAACGTATTATAGCCAGACCAACACTGAGGGATAAAGTATTATAGCCATACCAACACTGAGGGATAAAGTATTATAGCCAGACCAACACTGAGGGATAAAGTATTATAGCCAGACCAACACTGAGGGATAAAGTATTATAGCCAGACCAACACTGAGGGATAAAGTATTATAGCCAGACCAACACTGAGGGATAAAGTATTCTAGCCAGACCAACCCTGAGGGATAAAGTATTATAGCCAGACCAACACTGAGGGATAAAGTATTCTAGCCAGACCGACACTGAGGGTTAAGTATTATAGCCAGACCAACACTGAGGGTCTAACGTGTGTGCATGTTATGTGTGTGTGAGCAAATTAAGTGAGTGTGTGTTTGTGTGTGTGTGTGTGTGTGTGTGTGTGTGTGTGCATGTGTGTACCTGTGTGTGCATTCAGGGTGTGTGCACGTACCCTCATGTGTGCCTTCATACCCATGTATGTGTCGTCTAAGGAGAAGTGGCTTGATTTCCCCGTACGCCGTGTTCCTCCAGTTAGGAGACTCTCTGCAACGTGAGACCAGCTGTCCCTCTCTCTCTCAGACTGACAGGGGCGTTATTAAAAACAGCCAACGCCTCGGACGCATCTGCACTGAACGGATAAAACCCCCAGACCCAGTCTCCATATACTCCATATCAAAAAACGATATGACACACTGGTTTGGAGAAAGACAGAATGCCATGATATTGCATACGGCACCCTGGTAGTATTACATAATAGCGGAATAACATTAATCCCCACAGGTGTGGAAGTTTAATCGCTTTTTTATTTGTCTTCGATTTGAGTTATTTGTTATTCTCTCATAAGAGAAGACAATTTTCTGCATCTGAAATGGCACCCTATTCCTACTTTTGACCAGAGCCCTATGAGCCATTGTAGTGCACTGTGTAGGGAATAGGATGCCAGTTGGGATGTAGCCTATAGCACACAACATGGTGCGTTCCATGCGTTTTCCCCCATGCAGCAACTAACGCAACGGCTCATATTTCCTGCTAGGATATTAACCGTATGGTCCTTGAAGACAAATTTGCTGAAAGTGCAGAATTTAATTCTAGTTTAATAGCACTCATCTGTCATCACATCATCGTCTTCAGTCACAATAGCAATACATCTCCTAGTGACAGACGGGGTATTACATTTTACATATTTCATATTCAGGACCTTACTGAATATATGCAGATCTATAGCTGTACGTGACCCTCCATGTAAAAATCAACCCTCCATGTAAAAATCAGACCCAACATATGCAGATCTATAGCTGTACGTGACCCTCCATGTAAAAATCAGGACCCAACATATGCAGATCTATAGCTGTACGTGACCCTCCATGTAAAAATCAGGACCCAACATATGCAGATCTATAGCTGTACGTGACCCTCCATGTAAAAACCTAAGATGAAAGGAGGCTCTCTGTTGCCAGGGGACTAGAGCTGTCGGGATAAAAGGGATGAACTATGGAAAAGAATACACCTACACTATCATATACTTTAGATATAGACATACTCTACATTACCAAAAGTATGTGGACACCTGCTTGTCGATCATCTCATTCCAAAATCATGGGCATTAATATGGAGCCCCATTGGCTGCTATAACAGCCTCCACTCTTCTGGGAAGGCAATCAAATCAAACGTTATTTGTCACATGTGACTTTTCCGTGAAATGCTTATTTACAAGCCTATAACCAACAATGCAGTTTTAAGAAAAATAAGAGTTAAGAAAATATTTACTAAAAAACGAAAGTAAATTTTTTTAAAGTGACAATAGAATAGAACAATAACGAATCCAACTATATACAGGGGCTACCGGTATCGAGTCAATGTGCGGGGGTACAGATTCATTGAGGTAATATGTACATGTAGGTAGGGGTAAGTGACTACTATGCATAGATAATAAACAGTGAGTAGCAGCAAAGTTTAAAAAAAAGGGGGGGGATCAGTGCAAAAATTCTGGGTGGCAATTTGATTAGATGCTCAGGAGTCTTATGGCTTGGGGTTAGAAGCTGTTAAGAAGCCTTTTGGACCTAGACCTGGCGCTCTGGTACCGCTTGCAGCACGACTAGGGTGGCTGGAGTGTTTGGCAATTTTTTGGGCTTTCCTCTGACACTGCCTGGTGTAGAGGTCCTGGATGGCAGGAAGGTCGGCCATACGCACTACCCTCTGAAACGCCTTGCGGTAGGAGGCCGAGCAGTTGCCATACCAGGCGGTGATTAAACCAGTCAGGATGCTCTCGATGGTGCAGCTGTATAACTTTTTGAGGATCTGAGGACCTAAGCCAAGGGGGAATAGGCCTTTTCATGCCAAATTCATGACTGTCTTGGTGTGTTTGGACCATGATAGTTCGTTGATGATGTGGACACCAAGGAACTTGAAGCTCTCAACCTGCTCCACTACAGCCCGATGAGAATGGGGACTGCTCGGCCCTTCTTTTCCTGTAGTCCACAATCATCTCCTTTGTCTTGATCACATTGAGGGAGAGATTGATGTCCGGGCACCACACTGCCAGGTCTCTGACCTCCTCTCTGATCAGGCCTACCACCGTTGTGTCATCGCTAAACTTAATGATGGTGTTGGAGTCGTGCTTGGCCACGCAGTCATGGGTGAACAGGGAGCACAAGAGGGGACTAAACACGCACCCCTGAGGGGCACCCGTGTTGAGGTTCAGCGTGGCAGATGTGTTGTTGCCTCTCCTCACCACCTGGAGGGCGACCCGTCAGGAAGTCCAGGATCCAGTTGCAAAGGGAGGTGTTTAGTCCCAGGGTCCTTAGCTTAGTGATGAACCTTGAGGGCACTATGGTGTTCAACACTGAGCTGTAGTCAATGAACAGCATTCTCACATAGGTGTTCATTTTATCGAGGTGGGAAAGGGCAGGGTGGAGTGCAATAGAGATTGCGTCATCTGTGGATCTGTTGGGGTGGTATGCTGATTGGAGTGGGTCTAGTGCTTCTGGGATGAAGGTGTTGATGTGACCCATGACAAGCATTTCAAAGCACTTCATGGCTAAAGATGTGAGTGCTACGGGTCGGTAGTCATTTAGGCAGTTTACCTTGGTGTTCTTGGGCACAAGGACTATGGTGGTCTGCTTGAAACATGTACAGTACCAGTCCATATTATGGCAAAAACAGCTCAAATAAGCAAAGAGAGACGACAGTCCATCATTACTTTAAGACATGAAGGTCAGTCAATGCGGAAAACTTCAAGAACTTTGAAAGTTTCTTCAAGTGCAGTCGCAAAAATCATCAAGCGCTATCATGAAACTGGCTCTCATGAGGACCACCACAGGAAAGGAAGAACCAGTCACCTGCAGAGGATAAGCTCATTAGATTTACCAGCCTCAGAAATTGCAGCCAAAATAAATGCTTCACAGTGTTCAAGTAACAGACATATCTCAACATTAACTGTTTAGAGGAGACTGCGTGAATCAGGTCTTCATGGTCGAATTGCTGCAAAGAAACCACTACTAAAGGACACCAATTAGAATAAAACACTTGCTTGGGCCAATAAACACGAGCAATGGACATTAGACCTGTGGAAATATGTCCTTTGGTCTGATGAGTCCAAATTTGAGATTTTTGGTTCCAACCGCCATGTCTTTGTGAGACGCAGAGTAGGGGAATGGGTGATCTCCACATGTGTGGTTCACACCGTGAAGCATGGAGGAGGAGGTGTGATGGAGTGCGGGTGTTTTGCTGGTGACACTGTCTGTGATTTATTTAGAATTCAAGGCACACTTAACCAACATGACTACCACAGCATTCTGCAGTGATATGCCATCTCATGTGGTTTGCAATTAGTATAATTTGTTTTTCAATAGGACAATGACCCAAAACACACCTCCAGGCTGTGTAAGGACTATTTGACCAAGGAGAGTGATGGAGTGCTGCATCAGATGACCTGACAACAATCACCAACCAGAACCCAATTAAGACGGTTTGGGAGGTTTTGGACCACAGACTGTGCTCAGAGTATGTTTGAACTCCTTCGAGGCTGTTGGAAAAGCATTCCTCATGAAGCTGGTTGAGAGAATACCAAGAGTGTGCAAAGCTGTCATCAAGGCAAAGGGTGGCTATCTTGAAGAATCTAAATATAAAATATATTTTGATATGCTTAACACTTTTTTGGTTACTACTTGATTCCATATGTGTTATTACGTAGTTTGGATGTCTTCATTATTATTCTACAATGTACAAAATAGTAAAAATAAAGAAAAACCTTGAATGATTAGGTGTGTCCAAAATTTTGACTGGTACTGTAGGTGTTACAGACTGGGTCAGGAACATGTTGAAAATGTCAGTGAAGACCTTTTCCAGTTGGCCAGCGCATGCTCTGAGTACACGTCCTAGTAATCCATCTGGCCATTGTGAATGGTGACTTTTTTAAAGGTCTTACTCACATTGGCTATGGAGAGTGTGATCACACGGTCATCCGGAACAGCTGGTGCGCTCATGCATGCTTCAATGTTGCTTACCTCGAAGCACGCATATAAGTAATTTAGCTCGTCTGGTAGGTTCGTGGCTGGGATTACTTTTTTTTCTTCAATAGACTGGCATGCACAGAGCCCTGACCTCAACCCATTTGAACACCGTTGGGATGAATTGTAACGTCGACTGCGAGCCAGGTCTAATCGCTCAACATCAGTGCCCAACCTCACTAATGCTGTTGTGGCTGAATGGAAGCAAGTCCCTGCAGCATTGTTCCAACATCTAGTTGAAAGCCTTCCCAGAGGAGTGGAGGCTGCCATAGCAGCAAAGGGGGAGAAAAAACATATTTTGGAATGAGATGTTCAACGAGCAGGTGTCCACATACTTTTTGTGATGTAGTCTATATAGTGGTGGAATGTTATGTGATGTACTTATTTCATTAGTGCCTTAATGTGTTTAGAACCCCGGAAAAGCCTCAGCTAATGGGGATCCCTAATAAATACCTTTACAAATATAACTGATAGAACCATAGAATGGGATTGATATAGTGTGCTTGATAGAATGGATTTGATAGAACTGATATAGTTGATAGACCTGAAGAATGGGTTTGAAAGAACTGGTAGAACTGGTAGAACTGACAGAACTGGTAGAACTGATAGAACTGGTAGAACTGATAGAACTGACAGAACTGATAGAACTGGTAGAACTGGTAGAACTGGTAGAACTGATAGAACTGATAGAACTGACATAGTTGATAGACCTGATAGAACTGATAGAACTGACAGAACTGATAGAACTGGTAGAACTGGTAGAACTGGTAGAACTGATAGAACTGATAGAACTGACATAGTTGATAGACCTGATAGAACTGATAGAACTGATAGAACTGGTAGAACTGGTAGAACTGGTAGAACTGATAGAACTGGTAGAACTGGTAGAACTGATAGAACTGATAGAACTGACAGAACTGATAGAACTGACAGAACTGATAGAACTGACAGAACTGATAGAACTGATAGAACTGACAGAACTGATAGAACTGACAGAACTGACAGAACTGACAGAACTGATAGAACTGACAGAACTGACAGAACTGACAGAACTGACAGAACTGATAGAACTGACAGAACTGACAGAACTGATAGAACTGATAGAACTGACAGAACTGACAGAACTGATAGAACTGATAGAACTGACAGAACTGACAGAACTGACAGAACTGATAGAACTGATAGAACTGACAGAACTGACAGAACTGATATAACTGACAGAACTGACAGAACTGACAGAACTGATAGAACTGACAGAACTGGTAGAACTGATAGAACTGATAGAACTGACAGAACTGATAGAACTGATAGAACTGATAGAACTGACAGAACTGACAGAACTGATAGAACTGATAGAACTGACAGAACTGACAGAACTGATATAACTGACAGAACTGACAGAACTGACAGAACTGACAGAACTGATAGAACTGACAGAACTGGTAGAACTGATAGAACTGATAGAACTGACAGAACTGATAGAACTGATAGAACTGATAGAACTGACAGAACTGACAGAACTGACAGAACTGATAGAACTGACAGAACTGATAGAACTGACAGAACTGATAGAACTGACAGAACCGATAGAACCGGTAGAACTGATAGAACTGATAGAACTGACAGAACTGATAGAACTGACAGAACTGACAGAACTGATAGAACTGACAGAACTGACAGAACTGACAGAACTGATAGAACTGACAGAACTGATAGAACTGACAGAACTGACAGAACTGACAGAACTGATAGAACTGACAGAACTGACAGAACTGACAGAACTGACAGAACTGATAGAACTGACAGAACTGACAGAACTGATAGAACTGATAGAACTGACAGAACTGACAGAACTGATAGAACTGATAGAACTGATAGAACTGACAGAACTGACAGAACTGATAGAACTGATAGAACTGACAGAACTGATATAACTGACAGAACTGACAGAACTGACAGAACTGACAGAACTGATAGAACTGATAGAACTGACAGAACTGGTAGAACTGATAGAACTGATAGAACTGACAGAACTGATAGAACTGATAGAACTGATAGAACTGATAGAACTGATAGAACTGACAGAACTGACAGAACTGATAGAACTGATAGAACTGGCAGAACTGACAGAACTGATATAACTGACAGAACTGACAGAACTGATATAACTGACAGAACTGACAGAACTGACAGAACTGGTATAACTGACAGAACTGATAGAACTGACAGAACTGACAGAACTGACAGAACTGACAGAACTGATAGAACTGATAGAACTGATAGAACTGATAGAACTGATAGAACTGATAGAGCTATTGTGATATTAGTAGGGATATTGATATTAGTAGGGATATTGATATTAGTAGAGATATTGATATTAGTAGAGATATTAGTAGGGATATTGATATTAGTAGGGATATTGATATTAGTAGAGATATTGATATTAGTAGGGATATTAGTAGGGATATTGATATTAGTAGAGATATTGATATTAGTAGGGATATTAGTAGGGATATTGATATTAGTAGGGATGTTAGTAGGGATATTGATATTAGTAGGGATATTAGTAGAGATATTGATATTAGTAGGGATATTGATATTAGTAGAGATATTGATATTAGTAGGGATATTGATGTTAGTAGAGATATTGATATTAGTAGGGATATTGATATTAGTAGGGATATTGATATTAGTAGGGATATTGATATTAGTAGGGATATTGATATTAGTAGAGATATTGATATTAGTAGGGATATTAGTAGGGATATTGATATTAGTAGGGATGTTAGTAGGGATATTGATATTAGTAGGGATATTAATAGAGATATTGATATTAGTAGGGATATTGATATTAGTAGAGATATTGATATTAGTAGGGATATTGATGTTAGTAGAGATATTGATATTAGTAGGGATATTGATATTAGTAGACATATTGATATTAGTAGAGATATTAGTAGTGATATTAGTAGTGATATTAGTAGTGATATTAGTAGGGATATTATTAGGGATATTGATATTAGTAGGGATATTGATATTAGTAGAGATATTGATATTAGTAGAGATATTGATATTAGTAGGGATATTAGTAGGGATGTTGATATTAGTAGGGATATTGATGTTAGTAGGGATGTTAGTAGGGATATTGATATTAGTAGAGATATTGATATTAGTAGAGATATTGATATTAGTAGAGATATTGATGTTAGTAGACATATTGATATTGGTAGAGATATTGATATTAGTAGAGATATTGATATTAGTAGGGATATTAGTAGGGATATTAGTAGTGATATTAGTAGGGATATTTGTAGTGATATTAGTAGGGATATTGATGTTAGTAGGGATGTTAGTGGAGATATTAGTAGTGATATTAGTAGAGATATTGATATTAGTAGGGATATTAGTAGTGATATTAGTAGGGATATTGATGTTAGTAGACATATTGATATTGGTAGAGATATTGATATTAGTAGAGATATTGATATTAGTAGAGATATTGATATTAGTAGAGATATTGATGTTAGTAGACATATTGATATTGGTAGAGATATTGATATTAGTAGAGATATTGATGTTAGTAGGGATATTAGTAGGGATATTAGTAGTGATATTAGTAGGGATATTTGTAGTGATATTAGTAGGGATATTGATGTTAGTAGGGATGTTAGTGGAGATATTAGTAGTGATATTAGTAGAGATATTGATATTAGTAGGGATATTAGTAGTGATATTAGTAGGGATATTGATGTTAGTAGGGATGTTAGTGGGGATATTAGTAGTGATATTGATATTAGTAGGGATATTAGTAGGGATATTGATATTAGTAGTGATGTTAGTAGGGATATTGATATTAGTAGAGATATTGATATTAGTAGTGATATTGATATTAGTAGGGGTATTAGTAGTGATATTAGTAGGGATATTGATATTAGTAGAGATATTGATGTTAGTAGGGATATTAGTAGAGATATTAGTAGGGATATTAGTAGTGATATTAGTAGGGATATTGACATTAGTAGAGATATTGATATTAGTAGAGATATTGATGTTAGTAGGGATATTAGTAGTGATATTAGTAGGGATATTAGTAGTGATAATAGTAGGGATATTAGTAGTGATATTGATGTTAGTAGGGATGTTAGTGGGGATATTAGTAGTGATATTGATATTAGTAGTGATATTAGTAGGGATATTGATATTAGTAGTGATGTTAGTAGGGATATTGATATTAGTAGAGCTATTAGTAGGGATATTAGTGGGGATATTGATATTAGTAGGGATATTAGTAGAGATATTGATATTAGTAGGGATATTAGTAGGGATGTTAGTAGGGATATTGATATTAGTAGGGATGTTAGTAGGGATATTGATATTAGTAGAGATATTGATATTAGTAGGGATATTGATGTTAGTAGAGATATTGATATTAGTAGGGATATTGATATTAGTAGGGATATTGATATTAGTAGGGATATTGATATTAGTAGGGATATTAGTAGAGATATTGATATTAGTAGGGATATTAGTAGGGATATTGATATTAGTAGGGATATTAGTAGGGATATTGATATTAGTAGGGATATTAGTAGAGATATTGATATTAGTAGGGATATTGATATTAGTAGAGATATTGATATTAGTAGGGATATTGATGTTAGTAGAGATATTGATATTAGTAGACATATTGATATTAGTAGAGATATTAGTAGTGATATTAGTAGTGATATTAGTAGTGATATTAGTAGGGATATTATTAGGGATATTGATATTAGTAGGGATATTGATATTAGTAGAGATATTGATATTAGTAGAGATATTGATATTAGTAGGGATATTAGTAGGGATGTTGATATTAGTAGGGATATTGATGTTAGTAGGGATGTTAGTAGGGATATTGATATTAGTAGAGATATTGATATTAGTAGAGATATTGATATTAGTAGAGATATTGATGTTAGTAGACATATTGATATTGGTAGAGATATTGATATTAGTAGAGATATTGATATTAGTAGGGATATTAGTAGTGATATTAGTAGGGATATTAGTAGTGATATTAGTAGGGATATTGATATTAGTAGAGATATTAGTGGGGATATTGATATTAGTAGGGATATTAGTAGGGATATTGATATTAGTAGAGATATTAGTGGTGATATTGATATTAGTAGTGATATTAGTAGGGATATTGATATTAGTAGAGATATTGATATTAGTAGGGATATTGATATTAGTAGGGATATTAGTAGAGATATTGATATTAGTAGGGATATTAGTAGAGATATTGATATTAGTAGGGATATTAGTAGGGATATTAGTAGGGATATTGATATTAGTAGGGATATTAGTAGGGATATTGATATTAGTAGGGATATTAGTAGGGATATTGATATTAGTAGGGATATTAGTAGTTATATTAGTAGGGATATTGATATTAGTAGGGATATTAGTAGTGATATTAGTAGAGATATTGATGTTAGTAGTGATATTAGTAGTGATGTTGATATTAGTAGTGATATTAGTAGGGATATTAGTAGGGATATTGATATTAGTAGTGATATTAGTAGGGATATTGATATTAGTAGTTATATTAGTAGGGATATTGATATTAGTAGTAATATTAGTAGTGGTATTAGTAGGGTATTGATATTAGTAGTGATATTAGTAGGGATATTGATATTAGATGGCATGTTAGTAGGGATATTGATATTAGTATTAGTAGTGATATTAGTAGGGATATTGATATTAGATGGGATGTTAGTAGGGATATTGATATTAGTAGTGATATTAGTAGGGATATTAGTAGGGGTATTGATATTAGTAGTGATATTAGTAGGGATATTGATATTAGTAGTGATATTAGTAGGGATATTGATATTAGTAGTGATATTAGTACTGATATTAGTAGGGGTTTTGATATTAGTAGAGATATTAGTAGGGATATTAATATTAGTGGGGATATTAGTAGGTATGTTAGTAGGGATATTAATAGGGATGTTAGTAGGGATATTAGTAGGGATATTGATATTAGTAGGGATATTGATATTAGTAGAGGTATTGATATTAGTAGGGGTATTAGTAGTGATATTAGTAGAGATATTGATATTAGTAGGGATATTAGTAGTGATGTTAGTAGGGATATTAGTAGGGATATTGATATTAGAAGTGATATTAGTAGGGATATTAGTAGGGGTATTGATATTAGTAGTGATATTAGTAGGGGATATTGATATTAGTAGGGATATTGATATTAGAAGTGATATTAGTAGGGATATTAGTAGGGGTATTGATATTAGTAGTGATATTAGTAGGGGATATTGATATTAGTAGGGATGTTAGTAGGGACATTGGTATTAGTAGTGATATTAGTAGGGATATTAGTTGGTGTATTGATATTAGTAGGGATATTAGTAGAGCTATTGATATTAGTAGGGATATTAGTAGGGATATTAGTAGGGATGTTAGTAGGGATATTGATATTAGTAGTGATATTAGTAGGGATATTAGTAGTGATGTTAGTAGGGATATTGATATCAGTAGTGATATTAGTATGGATATTAGTAGAGATATTGATATTAGTAGTGCTTTTAGTAGTGATATTAGTAGGGGTTTTGATATTAGTAGAGATATTGATATTGGCAGGGATATTAGTAGTGATGTTAGTAGGGATGTTAGTAGGGATGTTAATAGGGATATTAGTAGGGATATTAGTAGGGATATTAGTAGGGATGTTAGTAGGGATGTTAATAGGGATATTAGTAGGGATGTTAGTAGGGATGTTAATAGGGATATTAGTAGGGATGTTAGTAGGGATGTTAATAGGGATATTAGTAGGGATGTTGATATTAGTAGGGATATTAGTAGGGATATTAGTAGGGATATTGATATTAGTAGAGATATTGATATTGGTAGGGATATTATTAGGGATATTAGTAGGGATGTTAGTAGGGATGTTAGTAGGGATATTAGTAGGGATATTAGTAGGGATGTTAGTAGGGATGTTAGTAGGGATGTTAGTAGGGATGTTAATAGGGATATTATTCGGGATGTTTATATTAGTAGGGATGTTAGTAGGGATGTTAGTAGGGATATTAGTAGGGATATTAGTAGGGATGTTAGTAGGGATGTTAGTAGTGATATTAGTAGGGATGTTAGTAGGGATGTTAGTAGGGATGTTAGTAGGGATGTTAGTAGGGATATTAGTAGGGATATTAGTAGGGATATTGATATTAGTAGAGATATTGATATTGGTAGGGCTATTATTAGGGATATTAGTAGTGATGTTAGTAGGGATATTAGTAGGGATATTGATATTAGTAGGGATGTTAATAGGGATATTAGTAGGGATATTAGTAGGGATATTAGTAGGGATATTAGTAGGGATATTAGTAGGGATGTTAGTAGGGATGTTAGTAGGGATGTTAATAGGGATATTAGTAGAGATATTGATATTGGTAGGGATATTAGTAGGGATATTAGTAGTGATGTTAGTAGGGATATTAGTAGGGATATTGATATTAGTAGTGATGTTAATAGGGATATTAGTAGGGATATTAGTAGGGATATTAGTAGGGATATTAGTAGGGATGTTAGTAGGGATGTTAGTAGGGATGTTAATAGGGATATTAGTAGGGATGTTAATAGGGATATTATTCGGGATGTTTATATTAGTAGGGATGTTAGTAGGGATGTTAGTAGGGATGTTAGTAGGGATGTTAATAGGGATATTAGTAGGGATGTTAGTAGGGATATTAGTAGTGATATTAGTAGGGATATTAGTAGGGATATTAGTAGGGATGTTAGTATGTATATTAGTAGGGATTTGAATAGGGATATTAGTAGGGATGTTAGTAGGGATGTTAATAGGGATGTTAATAGGGATATTAGTAGGGGTGTTAATAGGGATATTAGTAGGGATGTTAGTAGGGATGTTAATAGGGATATTAGTAGGGATATTAGTAGGGATGTTAATAGGGATGTTAATAGGGATATTAGTAGGTATTTGAATAGGGATATTAGTAGGGGTGTTAATAGGGATGTTAGTAGGGATGTTAGTAGTGATGTTAGTAGGGATGATAGTAGGGATGTTAGTAGTGATGTTAATAGGGATATTAGTAGGGATATTAGTAGTGATATTAGTAGGGGTGTTAGTAGGGATGTTAATAGGGATATTAGTAGGGATGTTAGTTGGGATGTTAGTAGGGATGTTAATAGGGATATTAGTAGGGATATTAGTAGGGATATTAGTAGGGATGTTAGTAGGGATGTTAATAGGGATATTAGTAGGGATGTTAGTAGGGATGTTAATAGGGATATTAGTAGGGATGTTGATATTAGTAGGGATATTATTAGGGATATTAGTAGGGATGCTAGTAGGGATATTGGTAGGTATGTTAGTAGGGATATTAGTAGGGATGTTAGTAGGGATATTAGTCGGGATGTTAGTAGGGATGTTAGTAGGGATGTTAGTAGGGATATTAGTAGGGATATTAGTAGGTATATTGATATTAGTAGGGATATTAGTAGGGATGTTAGTAGGGATGTTAGTAGGGATATTAGTAGAGATATTAGTAGGGATGTCAGTAGGGATATTAGTAGTGATATTAGTAGGTATATTAGTAGGGATATTAGTAGGGATATTAGTAGGGATGTTGGGTAGATATATTAGTAGGGATATTAGTAGGGATGTTAGTAGGGATATTAGTAGGGATATTGATGTTAGAAGGGATGTTAGTAGGGATGTTAGTAGGGATGTTAGTAGGGATATTAGTAGGGATGTTAGTATGGATATTAGTAGGGATATTAGTAGGGATGTTAGTAGGGATATTAGTAGGGATGTTAGTAGGGATGTTAGTAGGGATATTAGTAGGGATGTTAGTAGGGATATTAGTAGGGATATTAGTAGGGATGTTAGTAGGGATATTAGTAGGGATATTAGTAGGGATAGTAGGGATATTAGTAGGGATGTTAGTAGGAATGTTAGTAGGGATATTAGTAGTGATATTAGTAGGGATGTTAGTAGGGATATTAGTAGGGATATTAGTAGGGATATTAGTAGGGATATTAGTAGGGATGTTAGTAGGAATGTTAGTAGGGATATTAGTAGGGATATTAGTAGGGATGTTAGTAGGGATATTAGTAGTTATATTAGTAGGGATGTTAGTAGGGATATTAGTAGGGATATTAGTAGGGATATTAGTAGGGATATTAGTAGGGATGTTAGTAGGAATGTTAGTAGGGATATTGATGTTAATAGGGATATTAGTAGGGATGTTAGTAGGGATGTTAGTAGGGATGTTAGTAGGGATGTTAATAGGGATATTAGTAGGGATGTTAGTAGGGATATTAGTAGTGATATTAGTAGGGATATTAGTAGGGATATTAGTAGGGATGTTAGTATGTATATTAGTAGGGATTTGAATAGGGATATTAGTAGGGATGTTAGTAGGGATGTTAATAGGGATGTTAATAGGGATATTAGTAGGGGTGTTAATAGGGATATTAGTAGGGATGTTAGTAGGGATGTTAATAGGGATATTAGTAGGGATATTAGTAGGATGTTAATAGGGATGTTAGTAGGGATATTAGTAGGGATGTTGAATAGGGATATTAGTAGGGATGTTAGTAGTGATGTTAGTAGGGATGTTAGTAGGGATGTTAGTAGTGATGTTAGTAGGGATATTAGTAGGGATATTAGTAGGGATATTAGTAGTGATATTAGTAGGGGTGTTAGTAGGGATGTTAGTAGGGATATTAGTAGGGATGTTAGTTGGGATGTTAGTAGGGATGTTAATAGGGATATTAGTAGGGATATTAGTAGGGATATTAGTAGGGATGTTAGTAGGGATGTTAGTAGGGATATTAGTAGGGATGTTAGTAGGGATGTTAGTAGGGATATTAGTAGGGATGTTGATATTAGTAGGGATATTAGTAGGGATATTAGTAGGGATGTTAGTAGGGATATTAGTAGGGATGTTAGTAGGGATATTAGTAGGGATGTTAGTAGGGATATTAGTCGGGATGTTAGTAGGGATGTTAGTAGGGATGTTAGTAGGGATATTAGTAGGGATATTAGTAGGGATATTGATATTAGTAGGGATATTAGTAGGGATGTTAGTAGGGATGTTAGTAGGGATATTAGTAGATGATATTAGTAGGGATGTTAGTAGGGATATTAGTAGTGATATTAGTAGGGATATTAGTAGGGATATTAGTAGGGATATTAGTAGGGATGTTAGTAGGGATATTAGTAGGGATATTAGTAGGGATGTTAGTAGGGATATTAGTAGGGATATTGTATGTTAGAAGGGATGTTAGTAGGGATGTTAGTAGGGATGTTAGTAGGGATATTAGTAGGGATGTTAGTAGGGATATTAGTAGGGATATTAGTAGGGATGTTAGTAGGGATATTAGTAGGGATGTTAGTAGGGATGTTAGTAGGGATATTAGTAGGGATGTTAGTAGGGATATTAGTAGGGATATTAGTAGGGATGTTAGTAGGGATATTAGTAGGGATATTAGTAGGGATATTAGTAGGGATATTAGTAGGGATATTAGTAGGGATGTTAGTAGGGATATTAGTAGTGATATTAGTAGGGATGTTAGTAGGGATATTAGTAGGGATATTAGTAGGGATATTAGTAGGGATATTAGTAGGGATGTTAGTAGGGATGTTAGTAGGGATATTAGTAGGGATATTAGTAGGGATGTTAGTAGGGATGTTAGTAGGGATATTAGTAGGGATATTAGTAGGGATGTTAGTAGGGATATTAGTAGGGATATTAGTAGGGATGTTAGTAGGGATGTTAGTAGGGATGTTAATAGGGATATTAGTAGGGATGTTAGTAGGGATATTAGTAGTGATATTAGTAGGGATATTAGTAGGGATATTAGTAGGGATGTTAGTAGGGATATTAGTAGTGATATTAGTAGGGATATTAGTAGGGATATTAGTAGGGATGTTAGTATGGATATTAGTAGGGATTTGAATAGGGATATTAGTAGGGATGTTAGTAGGGATGTTAATAGGGATGTTAATAGGGATATTAGTAGGGGTGTTAATAGGGATATTAGTAGGGATGTTAGTAGGGATGTTAATATGGATATTAGTAGGGATATTAGTAGGGATGTTAATAGGGATGTTAATAGGGATATTAGTAGGTATTTGAATAGGGATATTAGTAGGGATGTTAGTAGTGATGTTAGTAGGGATGTTAGTAGGGATGTTAGTAGTGATGTTAATAGGGATATTAGTAGGGATATTAGTAGGGATATTAGTAGTGATATTAGTAGGGGTGTTAGTAGGGATGTTAATAGGGATGTTAATAGGGATGTTAGTTGGGATGTTAGTAGGGATGTTAGTAGGGATGTTAATAGGGATATTAGTAGGGATATTAGTAGGGATATTAGTAGGGATGTTAGTAGGGATGTTAATAGGGATATTAGTAGGGATGTTAGTAGGGATGTTAATAGGGATATTAGTAGGGATGTTGATATTAGTAGGGATATTAGTAGGGATATTAGTAGGGATGTTAATAGGGATATTAGTAGGGATGTTGATATTAGTAGGGATATTGGTAGGTATGTTAGTAGGGATATTAGTAGGGATGTTAGTAGGGATATTAGTCGGGATGTTAGTAGGGATATTAGTAGGGATATTAGTAGGTATATTGATATTAGTAGGGATATTAGTAGGGATGTTAGTAGGGATGTTAGTAGGGATATTAGTAGAGATATTAGTAGGGATGTCAGTAGGGATATTAGTAGTGATATTAGTAGGTATATTAGTAGGGATATTAGTAGGGATATTAGTAGGGATGTTGGGTAGATATATTAGTAGGGATATTAGTAGGGATGTTAGTAGGGATATTAGTAGGGATATTGATGTTAGAAGGGATGTTAGTAGGGATGTTAGTAGGGATGTTAGTAGGGATATTAGTAGGGATGTTAGTAGGGATATTAGTAGGGATATTAGTAGGGATGTTAGTAGGGATATTAGTAGGGATGTTAGTAGGGATGTTAGTAGGGATATTAGTAGGGATGTTAGTAGGGATATTAGTAGGGATATTAGTAGGGATGTTAGTAGGGATATTAGTAGGGATATTAGTAGGGATAGTAGGGATATTAGTAGGGATGTTAGTAGGAATGTTAGTAGGGATATTAGTAGTGATATTAGTAGGGATGTTAGTAGGGATATTAGTAGGGATATTAGTAGGGATATTAGTAGGGATGTTAGTAGGGATGTTAGTAGGGATATTAGTAGGGATATTAGTAGGGATGTTAGTAGGGATATTAGTAGGTATATTAGTAGGGATGTTAGTAGGGATATTAGTAGGGATATTAGTAGGGATATTAGTAGGGATATTAGTAGGGATGTTAGTAGGAATGTTAGTAGGGATATTGATGTTAATAGGGATATTAGTAGGGATGTTAGTAGGGATATTAGTAGGGATATTAGTAGGGATGTTAGTAGGGATATTAGTAGTGATATTAGTAGGGATATTAGTAGGGATATTAGTAGGGATGTTAGTAGGAATGTTAGTAGGGATATTGATGTTAATAGGGATATTAGTAGGGATGTTAGTAGGGATATTAGTAGGGATATTAGTAGGGATGTTAGTAGGGATATTAGTAGGGATATTAGTAGGGATGTTAGTAGGGATATTAGTAGTGATATTAGTAGGGATATTAGTAGGGATATTAGTAGGGATGTTAGTATGGATATTAGTAGGGATTTGAATAGGGATATTAGTAGGGATGTTAGTAGTGATGTTAGTAGGGATGTTAGTAGGGATGTTAGTAGTGATGTTAATAGGGATATTAGTAGGGATATTAGTAGGGGTGTTAATAGGGATATTAGTAGGGATGTTAATAGGGATGTTAATAGGGATATTAGTAGGGATTTGAATAGGGATATTAGTAGGGATGTTAGTAGTGATGTTAGTAGGGATGTTAGTAGGGATGTTAGTAGTGATGTTAATAGGGATATTAGTAGGGATATTAGTAGGGATATTAGTAGGTGATATTAGTAGGGATGTTAGTAGGGATGTTAATAGGGATATTAGTAGTGATGTTAGTAGGGATATTAGTAGGGATGTTAATAGGGATATTAGTAATGATGTTAGTAGGGATGTTAGTAGGGATGTTAGTAGTGATGTTAATAGGGATATTAGTAGGGATGTTAATAGGGATATTAGTAGGGATGTTAGTTGGGATGTTAGTAGGGATGTTAATAGGGATATTAGTAGGGATATTAGTAGTGATATTAGTAGGGATGTTAGTAGGGGTGTTAATAGGGATATTAGTAGGGATGTTAGTAGGGATGTTAATAGGGATATTAGTAGGGATGTTGATATTGGTAGGGATATTAGTAGGGATATTAGTAGGGATGTTAGTAGGGATATTAGCAGGGATGTTAGCAGGGATATTAGTAGGGATGTTAGTAGGGATGTTAGTAGGGATATTAGTAGTGAGTAGGGATATTAGTAGTGATATTAGTAGGTATATTAGTAGGGATATTAGTAGGGATATTAGTAGGGATGTTGGTAGATATATTAGTAGGGATATTAGTAGGGATGTTGGTACGTATATTAGTAGGGATATTAGTAGGGATGTTAGTAGGGATATTAGTAGGGATATTGATGTTAGAAGGGATGTTAGTAGGGATGTTAGTAGGGATATTAGTAGGGATGTTAGTAGGGATATTAGTAGGGATATTAGTAGGGATATTAGTAGGGATGTTAGTAGGGATATTAGTAGGGATATTAGTAGGGATGTTAGTAGGGAAATTAGTAGGGATATTAGTAGGGATATTAGTAGGGATGTTAGTAGGGATATTAGTAGTGATATTAGTAGGGATGTTAGTAGGGATGTTAGTAGGGATATTAGTAGGGATATTAGTAGGGATGTTAGTAGGGATATTAGTAGGGATATTAGTAGGGATATTAGTAGGGATGTTAGTAGGGATATTAGTAGGGATATTAGTAGTGATATTAGTAGGGATGTTAGTAGGAATGTTAGTAGGGATATTGATGTTAATAGGGGTATTAGTAGGGATGTTAGGGATGTTAGTAGGGATATTAGTAGGGATATTAGTAGGGATGTTAGTAGGGATATTAGTAGGGATATTAGTAGGGATATTAGTAGGGATATTAGTAGGGATATTAGTAGGGATGTTAGTATGGATATTGATATTAGTAGGGATGTTAGTAACGATGTTAGTAGGGATGTTAGTAGGAATATTAGAAGGGATGTTCGTAGGGATATTAGAAGGGATGTTAGTAGGGATGTTAGTTGGGATATTAGTAGGGATGTTAGTAGGGATATTGGTAGGTATGTTAGTAGGGATGTTAGTAGGGATATTGGTAGGTATTTTTTAAGTCATTTAGCAGACGCTCTTATCCAGAGCGACTTACAAATTGGAAAGTTCATACATATTCATCCTGGTCCCCCCGTGGGGAATGAACCCACAACCCTGGCGTTGCAAGTGCCATGCTCTACCAACTGAACCACACGGGACCAGGAGGTAGGTATGTTAGTAGGGATGTTAGTAGGGATATTAGAAGGGATGTTAGTAGGGATGTTAGTAGGGATATTAGTAGGGATGTTAGTAGGGATATTGGTAGGTATTTTAGTAGGGATGTTGATATTAGTAGGGATATTAGTAGGTATGTTAGTAGGGATGTTAGTAGGGATATTAGTAGGGATATTAGTAGGTATGTTAGTAGGGATGTTAGTAGGGATGTTAGTAGGGATATTAGAAGGGATATTAGTAGGGATGTTAGTAGGGATGTTAGAAGGGATAGGGATATTAGAAGGGATGTTAGTAGGGATGTTAGTAGGGATATTAGAAGGGATATTAGTAGGGATGTTAGTAGGGATATTGGTAGGTATGTTAGTAGGGATATTAGAAGGGATGTTAGTAGGGATATTAGTAGGGATGTTAGTAGGGATGTTAGTAGGGATGTTAGTAGGGATATTAGTAGGGATGTTAGTAGGGATGTTAGTAGGGATGTTAGTAGGGATATTAGTAGGGATTTGAATAGGGATATTAGTAGGGATGTTAGTAGTGATGTTAGTAGGGATGTTAGTAGGGATGTTAGTAGTGATGTTAATAGGGATATTAGTAGGGATATTAGTAGGGATATTAGTAGGTGATATTAGTAGGAATGTTAGTATGGATATTAATAGGGATATTAGTAGTGATGTTAGTAGGGATATTAGTAGGGATGTTAATAGGGATATTAGTAATGATGTTAGTAGGGATGTTAGTAGGGATGTTAGTAGTGATGTTAATAGGGATATTAGTAGGGATGTTAATAGGGATATTAGTAGGGATGTTAGTTGGGATGTTAGTAGGGATGTTAATAGGGATATTAGTAGGGATATTAGTAGTGATATTAGTAGGGATGTTAGTAGGGGTGTTAATAGGGATATTAGTAGGGATGTTAGTAGGGATGTTAATAGGGATATTAGTAGGGATGTTGATATTAGTAGGGATATTAGTAGGGATATTAGTAGGGATGTTAGTAGGGATATTAGCAGGGATGTTAGCAGGGATATTAGTAGGGATGTTAGTAGGGATGTTAGTAGGGATATTAGTAGGGATGTCAGTAGGGATATTAGTAGTGATATTAGTAGGTCTATTAGTAGGGATATTAGTAGGGATATTAGTAGGGATGTTGGTAGATATATTAGTAGGGAGATTAGTAGGGATGTTGGTACGTATATTAGTAGGGATATTAGTAGGGATGTTAGTAGGGATATTAGTAGGGATATTGATGTTAGAAGGGATGTTAGTAGGGATGTTAGTAGGGATATTAGTAGGGATGTTAGTAGGGATATTAGTAGGGATGTTAGTAGGGATATTAGTAGGGATGTTAGTAGGGATGTTAGTAGGGATATTAGTAGGGATGTTAGTAGGGAAATTAGTAGGGATATTAGTAGGGATATTAGTAGGGATGTTAGTAGGGATATTAGTAGTGATATTAGTAGGGATGTTAGTAGGGATGTTAGTAGGGATATTAGTAGGGATATTAGTAGGGATGTTAGTAGGGATATTAGTAGGGATATTAGTAGGGATGTTAGTAGGGATATTAGTAGTGATATTAGTAGGGATATTAGTAGGGATATTAGTAGGGATGTTAGTATGGATGTTAGTAGGGATATTGATATTAGTAGGGATGTTAGTAACGATGTTAGTAGGGATGTTAGTAGGAATATTAGAAGGGATGTTCGTAGGGATATTAGAAGGGATGTTAGTAGGGATATTAGTAGGGATATTAGTAGGGATATTAGTAGGGATGTTAGTAGGGATATTAGTAGTGATGTTAATAGGGATATTAGTAGGGATAT
Organism: Salvelinus alpinus; assembly: GCF_045679555.1. Taxonomy (NCBI): domain Eukaryota; kingdom Metazoa; phylum Chordata; class Actinopteri; order Salmoniformes; family Salmonidae; genus Salvelinus; species Salvelinus alpinus. Next base: position 6,752,478 of record NC_092108.1, read on the forward strand.
TAGTAGGGATATTAGTAGGTGATATTAGTAGGGATGTTAGTAGGGATGTTAATAGGGATATTAGTAGTGATGTTAGTAGGGATATTAGTAGGGATGTTAATAGGGATATTAGTAGGGATGTTAGTTGGGATGTTAATAGGGATATTAGTAGGGATGTTAGTAGGGATGTTAATAGGGATATTAATAGGGATGTTGATATTAGTAGGGATATTAGTAGGGATATTAGTAGGGATGTTAGTAGGGATATTAGCAGGGATGTTAGCAGGGATATTAGTAGGGATGTTAGTAGGGATGTTAGTAGGGATATTAGTAGGGATGTCAGTAGGGATATTAGTAGTGATATTAGTAGGTATATTAGTAGGGATATTAGTAGGGATATTAGTAGGGATGTTGGTAGATATATTAGTAGGGATATTAGTAGGGATGTTGGTACGTATATTAGTAGGGATATTAGTAGGGATGTTAGTAGGGATATTAGTAGGGATATTGATGTTAGAAGGGATGTTAGTAGGGATGTTAGTAGGGATATTAGTAGGGATGTTAGTAGGGCTGTTAGTAGGGATGTTAGTAGGGATATTAGTAGGGATGTTAGTAGGGAAATTAGTAGGGATATTAGTAGGGATATTAGTAGGGATGTTAGTAGGGATATTAGTAGGGATATTAGTAGGGATATTAGTAGGGATGTTAGTAGGAATGTTAGTAGGGATATTGATGTTAATAGGGGTATTAGTAGGGATGTTAGTAGGGATATTAGTAGGGATATTAGTAGGGATGTTAGTAGGGATGTTAGTAGGGATATTAGTAGAGATGTTAGTAGGGATATTAGTAGGGATATTAGTAGGGATGTTAGTATGGATGTTAGTAGGGATATTGATATTAGTAGGGATGTTAGTAACGATGTTAGTAGGGATGTTAGTAGGAATATTAGAAGGGATGTTCGTAGGGATATTAGAAGGGATGTTAGTAGGGATGTTAGTTGGGATATTAGTAGGGATGTTAGTAGGGATATTGGTAGGTACGTTAGTAGGGATGTTAGTAGGGATATTAGTAGGGATGTTAGTAGGGATATTGGTAGGTATGTTAGTAGGGATGTTGATATTAGTAGGGATATTAGTAGGTATGTTAGTAGGGATGTTAGTAGGGATATTAGTAGGGATATTAGTAGGTATGTTAGTAGGGATGTTAGTAGGGATGTTAGTAGGGATATTAGAAGGGATATTAGTAGGGATGTTAGTAGGGATGTTAGAAGGGATAGGGATATTAGAAGGGATGTTAGTAGGGATGTTAGTAGGGATATTAGAAGGGATATTAGTAGGGATGTTAGTATGGATGTTAGTAGGGATATTGATAGGTATGTTAGTAGGGATATTAGAAGGGATGTTAGTAGGGATATTAGTAAGGATGTTAGTAGGGATGTTAGTAGGGATGTTAGTAGGGATGTTAGTAGGGATATTAGTAGGGATGTTAGTAGGGGTGTTAGTAGGGATGTTAGTAGGGATATTAGTAGGGATGTTAGTAGTGATGTTAGTAGGGATGTTAGTACGGATGTTAGTAGGGATGTTAGAAGGGATGTTAGTAGGGATAGGGATGTTAGTAGGGATATTAGAAGGGATGTTAGTAGGGATGTTAGTAGGGATGTTAGTAGGGATGTTAGTAGGGATATTAGTAGGGATGTTAGTAGGGATGTTAGTAGGGATGTTAGTCGGGATGTTAGAAGGGATGTTAGTAGGGATAGGGATGTTAGTAGGGATATTAGAAGGGATGTTAGTAGGGTTAGTAGGGATGTTAGTAGGGATATTAGTAGGGATATTGATGTTAGAAGGGATGTTAGTAGGGATGTTAGTAGGGATGTTAGTAGGGATGTTAGTAGGGATATTAGTAGGGATGTTAGTAGGGATATTAGTAGGGATATTAGTAGGGATGTTGGTAGGTATATTAGTAGGGATATTAGTAGGGATATTATTAGGGATGTTGGTACGTATATTAGTAGTGATATTAGTAGGGATATTAGTAGGGATGTTAGTAGTGATATTAGTAGGGATGTTAGTAGTGATATTAGTAGGGATATTAGTAGGGATATTAGTAGGGATGTTAGTAGGGATATTAGTAGGGATATTAGTAGGGATATTAGTAGGGATATTAGTAGGGATGTTAGTAGGGATATTAGTAGGGATGTTAGTAGGGATGTTAGTAGGGATGTTAGTAGGGATGTTAGTAGGGATATTAGAAGGGATATTAGTAGGGATGTTAGTAGGGATGTTAGAAGGGATAGGGATGTTAGTAGGGATGTTAGTAGTGATATTAGTAGGGATGTTAGTAGGGATGTTAGTAGTGATATTAGTAGGGATATTAGTAGGGATATTAGTAGGGATGTTAGAAGGGATAGGGATATTAGAAGGGATGTTAGTAGGGATGTTAGTAGGGATATTAGAAGGGATATTAGTAGGGATGTTAGTAGGGATGTTAGTAGGGATATTGGTAGGTATGTTAGTAGGGATATTAGAAGGGATGTTAGTAGGGATATTAGTAGGGATGTTAGTAGGGATGTTAGTAGGGATGTTAGTAGGGATGTTAGTAGGGATGTTAGTAGGGATATTAGTAGGGATGTTAGTAGGGGTGTTAGTAGGGATGTTAGTAGGGATATTAGTAGGGATGTTAGTAGTGATGTTAGTAGGGATGTTAGTACGGATGTTAGTAGGGATGTTAGAAGGGATGTTAGTAGGGATAGGGATGTTAGTAGGGATATTAGAAGGGATGTTAGTAGGGATGTTAGTAGGGATGTTAGTAGGGATGTTAGTAGGGATATTAGTAGGGATGTTAGTAGGGATGTTAGTAGGGATGTTAGTAGGGATGTTAGTAGGGATGTTAGTAGGGATGATTAGTAGGGATATTAGAAGGGATGTTAGTAGGGATGTTAGTAGGGATGTTAGTAGGGATATTAGTAGGGATATTGATGTTAGAAGGGATGTTAGTAGGGATGTTAGTAGGGATGTTAGTAGGGATGTTAGTAGGGATATTAGTAGGGATGTTAGTATGGATATTAGTAGGGATTTGAATAGGGATATTAGTAGGGATATTAGTAGGGATATTAGTAGGGGTGTTAGTAGGGATATTAGTAGGGATGTTAGTAGGGATGTTAATAGGGATATTAGTAGGGATGTTGAATAGGGATATTAGTAGGGATGTTAGTAGGGATGTTAGTAGGGATGTTAGTAGGGATATTAGTAGGTGATGTTAGTAGGGATATTAGTAGGGATATTAGTAGGGATATTAGTAGGTGATATTAGTAGGGATGTTAGTAGGGATGTTAGTAGGGATATTAGTAGGGATGTTAGTAGGGATATTAGTAGGGATATTAATAGGGATATTAGTAGTGATGTTAGTAGGGATATTAGTAGGGATGTTAGTAGTGATATTAGTAGGGATATTAGTAGGGATGTTAATAGGGATATTAGTAGGGATGTTAGTAGGGATGTTAGTAGGGATGTTAGTAGGGATATTAGTAGGGATATTAGTAGGGATATTAGTAGGGATGTTAGTAGGGATGTTAGATAGGGATATTAGTAGGGATGTTAGTAGGGATGTTAGTAGGGATATTAGTAGGGATGTTGATATTAGTAGGGATATTAGTAGGGATATTAGTAGGGATGTTAGTAGGGATATTAGTAGGGATGTTAGCAGGGATATTAGTAGGGATGTTAGTAGGGATGTTAGTAGGGATATTAGTAGGGATGTTAGTAGGGATATTAGTAGGGATATTAGTAGGGATATTAGTAGGGATATTAGTAGGGATATTAGTAGGGATGTTGGTAGATATATTAGTAGGGATGATTAGTAGGGATGTTGGTACGTATATTAGTAGGGATATTAGTAGGGATGTTAGTAGGGATATTAGTAGGGATATTGATGTTAGAAGGGATGTTAGTAGGGATGTTAGTAGGGATAGTTAGTAGGGATATTAGTAGGGATGTTAGTAGGGATATTAGTAGGGATGTTAGTAGGGATGTTAGTAGGGATATTAGTAGGGATGTTAGTAGGGATATTAGTAGGGATATTAGTAGGGATATTAGTAGGGATGTTAGTAGGGATATTAGTAGTGATATTAGTAGGGATGTTAGTAGGGATGTTAGTAGGGATATTAGTAGGGATATTAGTAGGGATGTTAGTAGGGATATTAGTAGGGATATTAGTAGGGATGTTAGTAGGGATATTAGTAGTGATATTAGTAGGGATATTAGTAGGGATATTAGTAGGAATGTTAGTATGGATGTTAGTAGGGATATTGATATTAGTAGGGATGTTAGTAACGATGTTAGTAGGGATGTTAGTAGGAATATTAGAAGGGATGTTCGTAGGGATATTAGAAGGGATGTTAGTAGGGATATTAGTAGGGATATTAGTAGGGATATTAGTAGGGATGTTAGTAGGGATATTAGTAGTGATGTTAATAGGGATATTAGTAGGGATATTAGTAGGGATATTAGTAGGTGATATTAGTAGGGATGTTAGTAGGGATGTTAATAGGGATATTAGTAGTGATGTTAGTAGGGATATTAGTAGGGATGTTAATAGGGATATTAGTAGGGATGTTAGTTGGGATGTTAGTAGGGATGTTAATAGGGATATTAGTAGGGATATTAGTAGTGATATTAGTAGGGATGTTAGTAGGGGTGTTAATAGGGATATTAGTAGGGATGTTAGTAGGGATGTTAATATGGATATTAATAGGGATGTTGATATTAGTAGGGATATTAGTAGGGATATTAGTAGGGATGTTAGTAGGGATATTAGCAGGGATGTTAGCAGGGATATTAGTAGGGATGTTAGTAGGGATGTTAGTAGGGATATTAGTAGGGATGTCAGTAGGGATATTAGTAGTGATATTAGTAGGTATATTAGTAGGGATATTAGTAGGGATATTAGTAGGGATGTTGGTAGATATATTAGTAGGGATATTAGTAGGGATGTTGGTACGTATATTAGTAGGGATATTAGTAGGGATGTTAGTAGGGATATTAGTAGGGATATTGATGTTAGAAGGGATGTTAGTAGGGATGTTAGTAGGGATATTAGTAGGGATGTTAGTAGGGATGTTAGTAGGGATGTTAGTAGGGATATTAGTAGGGATGTTAGTAGGGAAATTAGTAGGGATATTAGTAGGGATATTAGTAGGGATGTTAGTAGGGATATTAGTAGGGATATTAGTAGGGATATTAGTAGGGATGTTAGTAGGAATGTTAGTAGGGATATTGATGTTAATAGGGGTATTAGTAGGGATGTTAGTAGGGATATTAGTAGGGATATTAGTAGGGATGTTAGTAGGGATGTTAGTAGGGATATTAGTAGGGATATTAGTAGGGATATTAGTAGGGATATTAGTAGGGATATTAGTAGGAATGTTAGTATGGATATTGATATTAGTAGGGATGTTAGTAACGATGTTAGTAGGGATGTTAGTAGGAATATTAGAAGGGATGTTCGTAGGGATATTAGAAGGGATGTTAGTAGGGATGTTAGTTGGGATATTAGTAGGGATGTTAGTAGGGATATTGGTAGGTATGTTAGTAGGGATGTTAGTAGGGATATTGGTAGGTATTTTTTAAGTCATTTAGCAGACGCTCTTATCCAGAGCGACTTACAAATTGGAAAGTTCATACATATTCATCCTGGTCCCCCCGTGGGGAATGAACCCACAACCCTGGCGTTGCAAGTGCCATGCTCTACCAACTGAGCCACATGGGACCAGGAGGTAGGTATGTTAGTAGGGATGTTAGTAGGGATGTTAGTAGGGATATTAGAAGGGATGTTAGTAGGGATGTTAGTAGGGATATTAGTAGGGATGTTAGTAGGGATATTGGTAGGTATTTTAGTAGGGATGTTGATATTAGTAGGGATATTAGTAGGTATGTTAGTAGGGATGTTAGTAGGGATATTAGTAGGGATATTAGTAGGTATGTTAGTAGGGATGTTAGTAGGGATGTTAGTAGGGATATTAGAAGGGATATTAGTAGGGATGTTAGTAGGGATGTTAGTAGGGATATTGGTAGGTATGTTAGTAGGGATATTAGAAGGGATGTTAGTAGGGATATTAGTAGGGATGTTAGTAGGGATGTTAGTAGGGATGTTAGTAGGGATGTTAGTAGGGATGTTAGTAGGGATATTAGTAGGGATGTTAGTAGGGGTGTTAGTAGGGATGTTAGTAGGGATATTAGTAGGGATGTTAGTAGTGATGTTAGTAGGGATGTTAGTACGGATGTTAGTAGGGATGTTAGAAGGGATGTTAGTAGGGATAGGGATGTTAGTAGGGATATTAGAAGTGATGTTAGTAGGGATGTTAGTAGGGATGTTAGTAGGGATGTTAGTAGGGATATTAGTAGGGATGTTAGTAGGGATGTTAGTAGGGATGTTAGTCGGGATGTTAGAAGGGATGTTAGTAGGGATAGGGATGTTAGTAGGGATATTAGAAGGGATGTTAGTAGGGATGTTAGTAGGGATGTTAGTAGGGATATTAGTAGGGATATTGATGTTAGAAGGGATGTTAGTAGGGATGTTAGTAGGGATGTTAGTAGGGATGTTAGTAGGGATATTAGTAGGGATGTTAGTAGGGATATTAGTAGGGATATTAGTAGGGATGTTGGTAGGTATATTAGTAGGGATATTAGTAGGGATATTATTAGGGATGTTGGTACGTATATTAGTAGTGATATTAGTAGGGATATTAGTAGGGATGTTAGTAGTGATATTAGTAGGGATGTTAGTAGTGATATTAGTAGGGATATTAGTAGGGATATTAGTAGGGATGTTAGTAGGGATATTAGTAGGGATATTAGTAGGGATATTAGTAGGGATATTAGTAGGGATGTTAGTAGGGATATTAGTAGGGATGTTAGTAGGGATGTTAGTAGGGATGTTAGTAGGGATGTTAGTAGGGATATTAGAAGGGATATTAGTAGGGATGTTAGTAGGGATGTTAGAAGGGATAGGGATGTTAGTAGGGATGTTAGTAGTGATATTAGTAGGGATGTTAGTAGGGATGTTAGTAGTGATATTAGTAGGGATATTAGTAGGGATATTAGTAGGGATGTTAGAAGGGATAGGGATATTAGAAGGGATGTTAGTAGGGATGTTAGTAGGGATATTAGAAGGGATATTAGTAGGGATGTTAGTAGGGATGTTAGTAGGGATATTGGTAGGTATGTTAGTAGGGATATTAGAAGGGATGTTAGTAGGGATATTAGTAGGGATGTTAGTAGGGATGTTAGTAGGGATGTTAGTAGGGATGTTAGTAGGGATGTTAGTAGGGATATTAGTAGGGATGTTAGTAGGGGTGTTAGTAGGGATGTTAGTAGGGATATTAGTAGGGATGTTAGTAGTGATGTTAGTAGGGATGTTAGTACGGATGTTAGTAGGGATGTTAGAAGGGATGTTAGTAGGGATAGGGATGTTAGTAGGGATATTAGAAGGGATGTTAGTAGGGATGTTAGTAGGGATGTTAGTAGGGATGTTAGTAGGGATATTAGTAGGGATGTTAGTAGGGATGTTAATAGGGATGTTAGTAGGGATGTTAGAAGGGATGTTAGTAGGGATAGGGATGTTAGTAGGGATATTAGAAGGGATGTTAGTAGGGATGTTAGTAGGGATGTTAGTAGGGATATTAGTAGGGATATTGATGTTAGAAGGGATGTTAGTAGGGATGTTAGTAGGGATGTTAGTAGGGATGTTAGTAGGGATATTAGTAGGGATGTTAGTAGGGATATTAGTAGGGATATTGATGTTAGAAGGGATGTTAGTAGGGATGTTAGTAGGGATGTTAGTAGGAATGTTAGCAGGGATATTAGTAGGGATGTTGGTAGGTATATTAGTAGTGATATTAGTAGGGATATTAGTAGGGATATTATTAGGGATGTTGGTACGTATATTAGTAGTGATATTAGTAGGGATATTAGTAGGGATGTTAGTAGTGATATTAGTAGGGATGTTAGTAGTGATATTAGTAGGGATATTAGTAGGGATATTAGTAGGGATGTTAGTAGGGATATTAGTAGGGATATTAGTAGGGATATTAGTAGGGATATTAGTAGGGATGTTAGTAGGGATATTAGTAGGGATGTTAGTAGGGATGTTAGTAGGGATGTTAGTAGGGATGTTAGTAGAGATATTAGAAGGGATATTAGTAGGGATGTTAGTAGGGATGTTAGAAGGGATAGGGATGTTAGTAGGGATGTTAGTAGTGATATTAGTAGGGATGTTAGTAGGGATGTTAGTAGTGATATTAGTAGGGATATTAGTAGGGATATTAGTAGGGATGTTAGTAGGGATGTTAGTAGGGATATTAGTAGGGATGTTAGTAGGGATATTAGTAGGGATATTAGTAGTGATGTTAGTAGAGATATTAGTAGGGCTGTTAGTAGGGATGTTAGTAGGGATGTTAGTAGGGATGTTAGTAGGGATATTAGTAGGGATATTAGTAGTGATATTAGTAGGGATATTAGTAGGGATGTTAGAAGGGATAGGGATGTTAGGGATGTTAGTAGGGATGTTAGTAGGGATGTTAGAAGGGATAGGGATGTTAGTAGGGATATTAGTAGTGATATTAGTAGGGATGTTAGTAGGGATGTTAGAAGGGATAGGGATGTTAGTAGGGATGTTAGTAGGGATGTTAGTAGGGATATTAGAATGGATATTAGTAGGGATGTTAGTAGGGATGTTAGAAGGGATAGGGATGTTAGTAGGGATGTTAGTAGGGATGTTAGAAGGGATAGGGATGTTAGTAGGGATAGGGATGTTAGTAGGGATGTTAGAAGGGATAGGGATGTTAGTAGGGATGTTAGTAGGGATGTTAGTAGGGATATTAGTAGGGATGTTAGTAGGGATATTAGTAGGGATGTTAGTAGGGATGTTAGTAGGGATGTTAGAAGGGATAGGGATGTTAGTAGGGGTACTCTACACTTATAAGAAATGTTAAAACATTGTGTGAGAAATCCTAGCTTAGAAATGCGTTGCGAAATCAGTTGTCTATCCCATTCCATTCCTCTTTGTTTGTGTTGTTGATTGATTTTGTTCTCAGAACATTGCAATTTCCAGCCTTGATTTTGTTGACACTTTGCCATTTGAAGGCCATGATTATCATCAGTGCTTGGTCCATCAACAAGGAAGACTTTGTCTTTGGGCCATTGTGAATGAGTGCTTGGTTAGGCCCATGCAGCGTATCATCCCTAATTCACCGTCTGTCTGTTGGCCCACTGCTGTGAATCAGTGGACACTGTGGAGTGTCTAAAGCTGAAAGCAGTCCCTGAAAACAGATGGACAATCCTTTGGTAAAAGTCAAGGGTTTGCGATTTGATTAATACCAAACACGAAAAGAAGCTGTTGTAAGAACTGCTCAAATACCTGTTTCAATCTCTTCCCGCTGGGCAAATTCCCACGTCATTTCAATGTGGAAAATATTTGTTTGAGACCTTTATTCACCGACTCTAAAAGACAGCTAGAAGTTACTTGAATTCCCAATGTGTTATCAACCATCTAAAAAACACAACCAAATTCCAAAGGAAAACGATGTCAGGTATTTTGTTTATATTTTAAAAACAGATTCATGTTTTCTCACTGTGCTTCATCAAATAGCAGAATCTAATGACATGGATTGTAGTTGAGATTACATTAAAGCACATGGTGCAAGTGATCAATGCTGTTCGAGATTCTGAGCAGATTATTATAGTAATTGTGAAGATCTTCACAGACCTGCAACTTTTGCATGCTATGTTGAACATGCACACTTTCTATGATTCTATAAGACATTTATAGTTAATGTAGGCTAACCTCAACATGCTACTCATTTTAAGGTTGAATAAATAGCGTTATTTCTACAATAATATAAAACTTATATCTGCCATTTAGCAGACGCTTTTATATCCAACGTGACTTACAGTCATGCGTGCATGCATTTTACATATGGGTGGGCCCCACTATGCTGGCATGACAAGCGCCATGCTCTACCAGCTGAGCTACAAAGAACTCGTTTCAAAGATAGCCTTAACGTTATGCTATTTACTGTATAGTAATATTGAATAATGTTTGGTTGACAACGCAAACCAAACATTGTATCAACATTTAAAAGATATCTAATGCTTCAATAGTTTCATCTGAGTCACTGGCTTTAGTGTGGTGCCATGACAACAACCTCTCCTTCAACGTCAGCAAGACAAAGGAACTGATCGCGGACGACAGGAAATGGAGGGCCAAGCACGCCCCCCCCCCCCCCCCCCCCCCCATCCACATCAATGGGGCTGTAGTGGACCGGGTCGAGAGCTTCAAGTTCCTCTGTGTCCACATCACTAAGGAATTAACATGGTCCACACACACTAAGACAGTCGTGAAGAGGGCAGGACAGAACCCGTTCCCCCTCAGGAGGCAGGACAGAACCCGTTCCCCCTCAGGAGGCAGGACAGAACCCGTTCCCCCTCAGGAGGCTGAAAAGATTTGGCACGGGGCCCTCAGATCCTCAAAAAGTAATACAGCTACACCATCACCAGTTGGTATGACAACTGCACCGCCCTCGATCGCATGACGCTACAGAGGGTGGTGCGGATGGCCCAGTCCCTAACATCCAGGACCTCTATAATAGGTGGTGTCAGAGGAAGGCCCCCCCAAAATTCATCCAAGTCATAGACTGTTCTCTCTGCTACCGCACGGCAAGGCGGTGCCGGAGCGCCAAGTCTAGGACCAAAAGGCACCTGAACAGTTTCTACCCCCATGCCATAGGACTGCTGAACAGTTCATCAAATGGCTACTGTACGTACACTGACACTCCAACTCATACACTCACAGACACAGACACACACACACACACACACACACACACTACATAGGCTCACACACACAAAACACACACACACACACACACACATTCATATTGACGCCACAAACACACAAACATACACAGACTTTCACACTTTCCACATACACTGCTGCGACTGTGTTTATTATCTATTCTGATTGCCTAGTCACTTTTACCCTTACCTACGTGTACGTTTTACCCCTGCACATCAACTCGGTACAGTATAGCCTCATTATTGTTATTTATTTTGTTGCTATTTTCTATTTTCATTTGCCAATTTTCATACATTTTAACTCTGCGTTGTTGGTTAAGGGCTTGTCAGTAAGCATTTCATGGTAAAGTCTACACCTGTTGTATACGGCGCATGTGACAAATACATTTTGATTTGAATGATTTGATTTGATTTGATTCAATTCTATTCTTTAACTTTCATGTCTGGTTTAGTTGGAGCCGTGAATCCAACATATCATTTGTTAACTTGTCGGCAGGTTAATAGGCTATTTTCTGTACTGCAAAAGTGTTTAGTTGTCAACCCAACCAAATATCAACATAAAAAAGGAGATGTATCTTTTGTGTCACTGGCTTAGTCTGGATTTCATCCAGTTTGTTTACAAATTAATAATTGATATGTTGGATTCACGTCTCCATCTCAACCAAGAATCAAAGTTAAAGAGTAGGACTTAATCAAATCAAACTTTAAAATGCCTTCAAAATTTAATTTAATTTAATTTAGTCCAATTATTTAACTTTTGATTTTTGGTTGAGGTGGAGACGTGAACCCGACATATTAATTATTAATTTGAAGACAAAGTGGAATTAAATCCAGACTAAGTCAGTGGCACAGATATAACTATCCAAGCAGAAGATACATCTCCTTCAAATGTTGATATTTGGTTGCGTTGACAACCAAACAAAATTCAATATCCAGTTAATCTCCAAATTAATAATTGATGTGCTGGATTGCCCTCTCAAGCTCAACCCCAAAAAAATGAAATTTAAAGATTAAATTTAATCTAATAAAACGTTAAACGCATTTTAAATAACGTTTTTTTTTATGTATTCCTATTCCTTCACTTAGATGTTTGGTTGAGATGTTGTGAATCCAACGTATTAATGATTAACTTTATAATCAACCAGAAGCTTAAAATCCTAGGCCTATATGTTATGTTTATTTTTAGTTGAGTCCTGGGGTTGATTTGAAACAATAGCTGTTGATGCCTTTGTAAATGCATATATAATAATAATAAAAAATAAATAAATAAATAAATAATAATATAATAGATCTATTATAATTGATGCTGTACGATTTATAGAGAGTATGCTTACATTTCATTTGCTATGTTAATAAACCTACCTTTTGGAATGACTTCTATGGCAACGGTGAATATATGTAGTTATTACGAGATTTATTGATAATCATTCTCACGATAGCACATTGGTAGTAGTCGATGACAAATATCAAAGCTAGGCTTAGTTTAAATCCCTGGATGGGTTATGGATAGCTGTAGATAGATCAACTCTTCAGTAGGAGGTTCTGCCCCAGCCTGTTGTTTTTCTGATAGTGGATATACTGTACGTAACAATGATCTGACGTTGTTTCAAAGGAATAAACTCAACATATTTTATACAAGGTTTGTCTATGTTGAAAATCGATGACAACCATAATCCTGTGGGTGACATTTCACCAGTTTACAGGATATCTCTTCTGTTATATATACACTGTATACATGTTGTATCTTCCTGAATGTTAAGTTTAGTTTGTGGCCTGTTCTACTCCGATATTTTAAGGGGTTAAAGATAAAAGCTGTGGACATACTTTGATCATCTCTCTTTGTCATTTAAAAAAAATACACTTCTTTCTTTCATTCTTTTTCTCCATAGGTATCCATAGCAGTCATGTACCAGTGCGTAAGTAAATCAACATTTAAATCAACATTTATAATTTTCACCTCAGACTTCATCTTTTATAAAGACGTTATTGTTTTTGTCGATGCTCCATCAGAAATGCATTCTTAAGAGATGACTGTGTCGTTTTTAGCCATGGGTCTCAGTGCTTGTTGCCCAAATAGTGTAGTTGAACATCCTTTAGCTAGATAAGCTTCTTGAGCCTCTCAAAATGTCTACTCACTTATGTTGCATGCAAGAAGTCATTCGTACTTTAAATTATTTTTTTTATCTAATTAACTAGGCAAGTCAGTTAAGAACAAATTCTTATTTACAATGATGGCCTAGGAACAGTGGGTTAACTGCCTTGTTCTGGGGCAGAACGACAGATTTTTACCTTGTCAGCTCGGGGATTCAAACCAGCAACCTTTCGGTTACTAGTCCACTAGGCTACCTGCCGCCCCCTTGTAGATCCAAGTCCCTAAAGCACAAACCATTATCTATTACCATTATCATAGTTGGTATCAAAATGGAATATGAATCAAGAGTCCGGAGTATTTTGGTGGAGATTACACACACTGCTGCTACTCAGTGTCCCTGACTCTCTCTATGTAACAGTCATGCATGTTCACGCAACATCATTAGGACTGCCTTCAGTGAGATAGCTGTGCATGCTGTCTATGTACATTCAATTCATCCAGGATGAACTATCTGATAGCATAAAATAACTGTCACTTATATGACCTCTCCCATCTTTACACAGATCGAGCTAATGCTTCATCTCTAGGTGTTGCAAACCGTAATCAAGGTAGGATAAAATTGAGGTTGATTTGATTCTTACTAAACTGAAATTCAAGAATTGAAATTGGGTAATGCTGTCCCTTTACACACACACACACACACACACACACACACACACACACACACACACACACACACACACACACACACACACACACACACACACACACACACACACACACACACACACACACACACACACACACACACACACAATTACACACACTCCAGCCGTTCTAGTCCAGACGTCTGAGAAGTCCACATCATTAGGAGACATCCAATGATCACCTTCACCTCTCCTCAGCTCCCTCCCTCCCCCTCCCCCCTCTCTCTCTCTCTCTCACACACACACCTCAACCTCTCCTCAGCTCTTAGATGCCTTTGATCAGGCCCTCTATCTTAATTACACACAATTCTCTCCATGGGGGCTTCCCCTCTGCTATCCTCACTGAGAGGAGTATAGGAAAAGGAGAGAGAATAGAGAGAAGTGGGATGAGAGAGAGATAAAGAGAGAGAGAGAGAGGGAGATTAAAGAGGATAAAAGAGGAGAGAGAAGGAGAGGAAATTGACAGAGGGAAGAGAGGAGAGAAGAGGAAAGAGGGAGAGGAAGAGAGAGAAAACAGAGAGAGCGAGAGAGGATAAGGAGAGTAGAGAGAGAAACAAAACAGAGAGAGGACAAGGAGAGTAGAGAGAAAACAGAGAGAGGACAAGGAGAGTAGAGTGAGAGAGGACAAGGAGAGTAGAGTGAGAGAGGACAAGGAGAGTAGAGAGAGAGAAAACAGAGAAAAAAACACAGGATGAGTTTGAAAACAGAGAAAAAACACAGGATGAGTTTGAAAACAGAGAAAAAACACAGGATGAGTTTGAAAACAGAGAAAAAACACAGGATGAGTCTACTGTCAAAGGTACTGATAACTAACCCAAGATTTATAATCGCCGTTTTTCCCCCCAATTGGAGCAAATGAAGCACATTGGGCAGAACAAGCAAGGAGATGGGAATAACCAAGTACCAGGTATTGGTGCGTTTTGCATGTATTTGCATATTTCCCGATAGGTAACACCTAATCTGTGAATGTCCTATATTATTAAGAGATATAAGAAAGCTCAGGAAATATTAGTGCTTTTTTTGGACCCACAATTAACCCCTTATTTTGTTGTCACGAAACTAGCTCCAAACTTCGATTCGTTTGTATGGGCTACCTTCAGACGAATCCTGTGACCCTTGTGGGAGTCGTAGAGCAAAACAGAGAACGCCATTGTGTTCGTTAGAGCCGTATTAGTTTGTGGCTCAAACAGGTTTGGCCGTTACAGACTTCAGACAAGTTCTGTGACACTTTACGAGGGGTTTTGTAGGCCAAACTGTTCGACTTCAGACAAGTTCAGTGACACTTTACGAGGGGTTTTGTCGGCCAAACTGTTTGACTTCAGACAAGTTCTGTGACACTTTACGAGGGGTTTTGTCGGCCAAACTGTTCGACTTCAGACAAGTTCAGTGACACTTTACGAGGGGTTTTGTCGGCCAAACTGTTCGACTTCAGACAAGTTCAGTGACACTTTACGAGGGGTTTTTGTCGGCCAAACTGTTCGACTTCAGACAAGTTCTGTGACACTTTACGAGGGTTTTTTGTCGGCCAAACTGTTCGACTTCAGACAAGTTCTGTGACACTTTACGAGGGGTTTTTGTCGGCCAAACTGTTCGACTTCAGACAAGTTCTGTGACACTTTACGAGGGGTTTTTGTCGGCCAAACTGTTCGACTTCAGACAAGTTCTGTGACACTTTACGAGGGGTTTTGTCGGCCAAACTGTTCGACATCAGACAAGTTCTGTGACACTTTACGAGGGGTTTTGTCGGCCAAACTGTTCGACTTCAGACAAGTTCAGTGACACTTTACGAGGGGTTTTGTCGGCCAAACTGTTCGACTTCAGACAAGTTCAGTGACACTTTACGAGGGGTTTTGTCGGCCAAACTGTTCGACTTCAGACAAGTTCTGTGACACTTTACGAGGGGTTTTGTCGGCCAAACTGTTCGACTTCAGACAAGTTCAGTGACACTTTACGAGGGGTTTTTGTCGGCCAAACTGTTCGACTTCAGACAAGTTCAGTGACACTTTACGAGGGGTTTTGTCGGCCAAACTGTTTGACTTCAGACAAGTTCTGTGACACTTTACGAGGGGTTTTGTCGGCCAAACTGTTCGACTTCAGACAAGTTCAGTGACACTTTACGAGGGGTTTTGTCGGCCAAACTGTTCGACTTCAGACAAGTTCAGTGACACTTTACGAGGGGTTTTTGTCGGCCAAACTGTTCGACTTCAGACAAGTTCTGTGACACTTTACGAGGGGTTTTTGTCGGCCAAACTGTTCGACTTCAGACAAGTTCTGTGACACTTTACGAGGGGTTTTGTCGGCCAAACTGTTCGACTTCAGACAAGTTCTGTGACACTTTACGAGGGGTTTTGTCGGCCAAACTGTTCGACTTCAGACAAGTTCTGTGACACTTTACGAGGGGTTTTGTCGGCCAAACTGTTCGACTTCAGACAAGTTCTGTGACACTTTACGAGGGGTTTTGTCGGCCAAACTGTTCGACTTCAGACAAGTTCAGTGACACTTTACGAGGGGTTTTGTCGGCTAAACTGTTCGACTTCAGACAAGTTCTGTGACACTTTACGAGGGGTTTTGTCGGCCAAACTGTTCGACTTCAGACAAGTTCTGTGACACTTTACGAGGGGTTTTTGTCGGCCAAACTGTTCGACTTCAGACAAGTTCAGTGACACTTTACGAGGGGTTTTTGTCGGCCAAACTGTTCGACTTCAGACAAGTTCAGTGACACTTTACGAGGGTTTTTTGTCGGCCAAACTGTTCGACTTCAGACAAGTTCTGTGACACTTTACGAGGGGTTTTTGTCGGCCAAACTGTTCGGACGCAACAGATGTTTTCGTGAGAAGACCGATTTTCATGGTGTATGATGGTCTGACAAACAACACTGTAGCTTATCCACCTTCCACCGTAGATGCAGAAGGCGGATGTGGTGGATTGAGAGCAGTGGCGGTCGGTGACGTTTAAGATAAGGATGGATAATAATTATTTATGAGCACGGCCTTATTTCTATTACAACATATTGGATGACTGTCATTCATATTCCATTCACCCAGTTCAATGTAACATCGATAGGTTTAGGTTACTACGTAATAGTAACATTTTCCCTATACTTATCATGAAGTTGCTACAACCTAGCCTATAAATTAAAGTTTACAACGTATGTGCACAGGTCAAGAGAAACATTTGACCAATCAAGTGACATTCAATAAACTCTTGCCTGTGTCTAGCTGATCTAGGGTGTAATCATTAGTCCAAACAGTTGCAAATGAGAGTTTCTATTGGACAATGCATGATCACTTTGCTCGTTAATTCCTTCTCGCATCTACGCGCTCTCCTTCTCTCAACTTTTCCCTTTGCTTGTGTGCTTCAGTGCACAACACTGCAGAACAGCTGCACAACAGCTGTCTGTGACCAGGCGAAAACGTTTCCAAGCAAAACCTTCGTATCATAACTGCTAACCGCTACACACAGCCTACATCATTATTACCATATTAGCTAAAGTCAAGTCAACATAGCTATTATAACTAACCACTACAATCATGCAGTACAGTGTGCAGTTAGTAAGCAGTTTAGCAGGTAAACCGGCGAGCCCCGTTGGCAATACATAAATAAAACCAAAAGCTTACCTTGACTTGGAAAAGTTTTAGTGTTGGATAGCCATAGCCAGCTAGCTAACATGGCATCCCTCTCTGTTTGAGCCGGGTGTTTGAGCTAAACGACTCTACACTGAATAAAAATATAAATGCAACATGAAACAATTTCAAAGGTTTTACTGAGTTACAGTTCATATAACAAATTCAGTTAATTTAAATCAATTAATTAGGCCCTAATCTATGGATTTCACATGACTGGGAATACAGAAATGCATCTGTTGGTCACAGATACCTTAAAAGAAAGGTTTGGGCGTGGGATCAGAAAACCAGTCAGTACCTGGTGTGACCACCATTTGCCTCATGCAACACATCTCCTTCACATAGAGTTGATCAGGCTGTTGATTGTGGCCTGTGGAATGTTGTCCCCCTCCTCTTCAATGGCTGTACGAAGTTGTTGGATTTTTGGCAGGAACTGGAACACACTGTCTTACACGTCGATCCAGAGCATCCCAAACATGCTCAATGGGTAACATGTCTGGTGAGTATGCAGGCCATGGAAGAACTGGGACATTTTCAGCTTCCAGGAATTGTGTACAGATCCTTGCAACATGGGGCCGTACATTATCATGCTGAAACATGAGGTGATGTGTCAGATGAATGGCACGACAATGGGCCTCAGGATCTCGTCATGGTATCCCTGTGCATTCAAATTGCTATCGATAAAATGCAATTGTGTTTGTTGTCCGTAGCTTATGCCTGCCCATACCATAACCCCACCGCCACCATGTGGCACTCTGTTCACAACGTTGACATCAGAGAACCACTCGCCTACACAATGCAATACACGCTGTCTGCCATCTGCCCGGTACAGTTGAAACCGGGATTCATCCATGAATTCCCCACTTCTCCAGCCTGCCAGTGGCCATCGAAGGTGAGCGTTTGCCCATTGACATTCTTTGGGTTGTGCAAACCCACAGTCTCAGACCATCCCGCAGGTGAAGAAGCCAGATGTGGCGGTCCTGAGCTAGCGTGGTTACATGTGGTCTGTGGTTGGGAGGCCGGTTGGGCGTACTGACAAATTTTCTAAAACAACGTTGGAGTTGGCTTATGGTAGAGAAATTAACATTTAATTATCTGGCAACAGCTCTGGTGGAAATTCCTGCAGTTAGCAATTGCACGTTCCCTCAAAACTTTAAACATCTGTGTCATTGCGTTGTGTGACAAAACTGCACATTTTATTATGCATTTTATTGTCCCCAGCACAAGGTGCACCTGTGTAATGATCATGCTGTTTAATCAGCTTCTTAATAAACAGATTTGTGCACAACATTTTTTGAGAAATAAGCTTTTTGTGCGTATCTTTTATTTCAGCTCATAAAACACTTTACATGTTATATATTTAATATAGTTTCATCTAAAAAGGATAACTTTTTTAATGTTTCACTATTTTTAGTTTAATGAAATTTACTGTGGAGGATGGTCCTCCCCTTCCTCCTCTGAGGAGCCTCCTCTGATTGAGACAAATGCAAAAGAAACGGATTTCTCCAGTTTAAACTGATGGATTTTGATGGGGATTTTTTTATTATGTTAATTAGATTGACGCACGGGTCATTGACGCACGTCAATAGACTCTTAATTAAACAACGCAATTTAAAAAAAAAACTTTGCCAAAGGGTCAAGTCTACAGAACTTAATGTACTCTGTCCGTAACAGATTTTACTTTTGGGAACACTGTATTGAGATCGAATGTTTCATTAGCTAGGTTTTTCATCCAACCGAATGTTTCATTAGCTAGGTTTTTCATCCAATCGAATGTTTCATTAGCTAGGTTTTTCTTTTATCTTTTTAAAATCTTTTTTAAAAATTTGACCCCCTTTTCTCCCCAATTTCGTGGTATCCAATTGTTAGTAATTACTATCTTGTCTCATCGTTACAACTCCCGTACGGGCTCGGGAGAGACGAAGGTCGAAAGCCTCTGAAACACAACCCAACCAAGCCGCACTCCTTCTTAACACAGCGCGCCTCCAACCCGGAAGCCAGCTGCACCAATGTGTCGGAGGAAACACCGTGCACCTGGCTACCTTGGTTAGCGCACACTGCGCCCGGACCGCCACAGGAGTCGCTGGTGCGCGATGAGACAAGGATATCCCTGCCGGCCACGACGACGCTGGGCCAATTGTGCGTCGCCTCATGAGCCTCCCGGTCGTGGCCGGCTGCGGCAGAGCCTGACACATCATTATTTTTAACGACACAAAAGAGCCAACCTTGTCTGCCGTATTTTGTTTTGTCGATATTTGGAAAGTTTACCGATAAATTAGCTGTTTCCATCAGGCCAGTCATGACATGTATTAATCGACATGTACTTTACTTTAAAAAGGTTGGATCTAAACCTGGTTAGTGATGATAAACTAGCAGGACTTCGGCCATGTTTCATCTAGCTCCATCTTCTCCCAGTGACCGCCGCTCGACTTCCTCTCCTCACCATATTTGGTAGTGAGTGGAAGTTCTTAACGATTGCTTCAGATTTATATCCCTGGGTTTGCCCTTTTTGTCTGTGCTACTGTGGGGTTTATGTAGATTGATCTGCAGCTATCTCTGGTTAATCCCTGTGCACAGATCTCCTGTCTGTCTGTTGTCTGTGTAAAAAGTGTTCCAACGATAGTTGCTCCTTGCGTGCCTCCCCGTTCCCCACAGCCCCCCCCCCCTTCCCCTCAGCCCTCAAAGCCCAAAGACAGAAATGAGAAGGTAACTTTTAGGATTTCCAGGATGAAGGTAAAGCAGAGGGGATCTATTCTTCAGCTGTTGTTTTCATCTCTTTCTCCCAGAGCTGGGTGGTGTGGTGTGTGGTGTGTGGTGTGGTGTGGTGTGTGGTGTGTGGTGTGTGTGTGGTGTGGTGTGGTGTGGTGTGTGGTGTGGTGTGGTGTGGTGTGTGGTGTGTGGTTGTGTGGTTGTGTGGTTGTGTGGTGTGTGGTGTGTGGTTGTGTGTCTTTCAGCCATTTCTATCAAATCTCCCTCTCTCTCTCTCTCTCTCTCTCTCTCTATATATATATATATACACACGTATATACAGTGGGGAGAACAAGTATTTGATACACTGCCGATTTTGCAGGTTTTCCTACTTACAAAGCATGTAGAGGTCTGTAATTATTATCATAGGTACACTTCAACTATGAGAGACGGAATCTAAAACAAAAATCCAGAAAATCACATTGTATGATTTTTAAGTAATTAATTTGCATTTTATTGCATGACATAAGTATTTGATACATCAGAAAAGCAGAACTTAATATTTGGTACAGAAACCTTTGTTTGCAATTACAGAGATCATACGTTTCCTGTAGTTCTTGACTAGGTTTGCACACACTGCAGCAGGGATTTTGGCCCACTCCTCCCTACAGATCTTCTCCAGATCCTTCAGGTTTCGGGGCTGTCGCTGGGCAATACGGACTTTCAGCTCCCTCCAAAGATTTTCTATCGGGTTCAGGTCTGGAGACTGGCTAGGCCACTCCAGGACCTTGAGATGCTTCTTACGGAGCCACTCCTTAGTTGCCATGGCTGTGTGCTTCGTGTCGTTGTCATGCTGGAAGACCCAGCCACGACCCATCTTCAATGCTCTTACTGAGGGAAGGAGGTTGTTGGCCAAGATCTCGCGATACATGGCCCCATCCATCCTCCCCTCAATACGGTGCAGTCGTCCTGTCCCCTTAGCAGAAAAGCATCCCCAAAGAATGATGTTTCCACCTCCATGCTTCACGGTTGGGATGGTGTTCTTGGGGTTGTACTCATACTTCTTCTTCCTCCAAACACGGCGAGTGGAGTTAGACCAAAAAGCTCTATTTTTGTCTCATCAGACCACATGACCTTCTCCCATTCCTCCTCTGGATCATCCAGATGGTCATTGGCAAACTTCAGACAGGCCTGGACATGCACTGGCTTAAGCAGGGGGACCTTGCGTGCACTGCAGGATTTTAATCCATGACGGCGTAGTGTGTTACTAATGGTTTTCTTTGAGACTGTGGTCCCAGCTCTCTTCAGGTCATTGACCAGGTCCTGCCGTGTAGTTCTGGGCTGATCCCTCACCTTCCTCATGATCATTGATGCCCCACGAGGTGAAATCTTGCATGGAGCCCCAGACCGAGGGTGATTGACCGTCATCTTGAACTTCTTCCATTTTCTAATAATTGCGCCAACAGTTGTTTCCTTCTCACCAAGCTGCTTGCCTATTGTCCTGTAGCCCATCCCAGCCTTGTGCAGGTCTACAATTTTATCCCTGATGTCCTTACACAGCTCTCTGGTCTTGGCCATTGTGGAGAGGTTGGAATCTGTTTGATTGTGTGTGGACAGGTGTCTTTTATACAGGTAACGAGTTCAAACAGGTGCAGTTAATACAGGTAATGAGTGGAGAACAGGAGGGCTTCTTAAAGAAAAACTAACAGGTCTGTGAGAGCCGGAATTCTTACTGGTTGGTAGGTGATCAAATACTTATGTCATGCAATAAAATGCAAATTAATTATTTAAAAATCATACAATGTGATTTTCTGGATTTTTGTTTTAGATTCCGTCTCTCACAGTTGAAGTGTACCTATGATAAAAATTACAGACCTCTACATGCTTTGTAAGTAGGAAAACCTGCAAAATCGGCAGTGTATCAAATACTTGTTCTCCCCACTGTATATATATAGTACCAGTAAAACGTTTGGACACACCTACTTGTTGTGACAAGGCAGGGGTGGTATACAGACGATAGCCATATTTGGTAAAAGACCAAGTCCATATTATGGCAAGAACAGCTCAAATAAGCAAAGAGAGACGACAGTCAATCAGACATTTAAGACATGAAGGTCAGTCAATTCGGAAAATTTCAAGTGCAGTCACAAAAACCATCAAGCGCTATGATGAAACTGGCTCTAATGAGGACCGCCACAGGAAAGGAAGACCCAGAGTTACCTCTGCTGCAGAGGATAAGTTCATTAGTGTTACCAGCCTCAGAAATTGCAGCCCAAATAAATGCTTCACAGAGTTCAAGTAACAGACACATCTCAACATCAACTGTTCAGAGGAGACTGCGTGAATCAGGCCTTCATGGTCGAATTGCTGCAAAGAAACCACTACTAAAGAACACCAATAATAAGAAGAGATTTTCTTGGGCCAAGAAACACGAGCAATGGACATTAGACCGGTGGAAATCTGTCCTTTTAGTCTGATGAGTCCAAATTTGAGATGTTTGGTTCCAACCGTCTTTGTGAGATGCAGAGTAGGTGAACGGATGATCTCCGCATGTGTGGTTCTCACCGTGAAGAGTGGAGGAGGAGGTGTGATGGTGTGATGGGTGCTTTGCTGGTGACACTGTCAGTGATTTATTTAGAATTCAAGGCACAATAAACCAGCCTGGCTGCCACAGCATTCTGCAGCCATACGCCATCACATCTGGTTTGCGCTTAGTGGCTCTATCATTTGTTTTTCAACAGGACAATGACCCAACCCACCTCCAGGCTATGTAAGGGCTATTTGACCTAGAAGGAGAATGATGGAGTGCTGCATCATATGACCTGGCCTCCACAATCACCCAACCTCAACCCAATTGAGATGGTTTGGGATGAGTTGGACCACAGAGTGAAGGAAAAGCAGCCAACAAGTGCTCAGCATACGTGGGAACTCCTTCAAGACTGTTTGAAAAGCATTCCAAGTGAATCTGGTTGAGAGAATGCCAAGCGTGTGAAAAACTGTCATCAAGGCAAAGGGTGGCTACTTTGAAGAATCTCAAATATATAATATATTTTGATTAGTGTTTCACTTTTTTGGTTACTACATGATTCCATATGTGTTATTTCATAGTTTTGATGTCTTCACTATTATTCTACAATGTAGAAAAGAGTAAAACTAAAGAAAAACCCTTGAATGAGTACGTGTGTCCAAACTTTGACTGGCACTGTATATTTCTTTCCCTCACTCTTTGTCTCTCACTCTGTCTCTCTGTCTCTCTCTCTCTAACCGGGATGATCATAGCGAGTGACAGAGTTCTGGAATATTGATGTATCACTCTCCATTCCATATGACATCACAGGGTGCCATATCTTACATTATCACAGAACATCAATATTTCACCGTGTTGAGGAATAGACGAGTCAGGGAGATGCCTGAACAGGTTTTAAACAATGAACTCACTGAAAAAGTAGTTTTTCAGAAAGAAAGGAAGAAAATAACTAAAAGCAAATGGATCTGTTATTGAGATGTGTGGTTAGATCTGTAGCCACTAAGGTTGTGGTTAGATCTGTAGCCACTAAGGTTGTGGTTAGATCTGTAGCCGCTAAGGTTGTGGTTAGATCTGTAGCCGCTAAGGTTGTGGTTAGATCTGTAGCCGCTAAGGTTGTGGTTAGATCTGTAGCCGCTAAGGTTGTGGTTAGATCTGTAGCCGCTAAGGGTGTGGTTAGATCTGTAGCCGCTAAGGTTGTGGTTAGATCTCTAGCCACTAAGGTTGTGGATAGATCTGTAGCCACTAAGGGTGTGGTTAGATCTGTAGCCACTAAGGTTGTGGATAGATCTGTAGCCACTAAGGGTGTGGTTAGATCTGTAGCCGCTAAGGTTGTGGTTAGATCTGTAGCCACTAAGGTTGTGGTTAGATCTGTAGCCGCTAAGGTTGTGGTTAGATCTGTAGCCGCTAAGGTTGTGGTTAGATCTGTAGCCACTAAGGTTGTGGTTAGATCTGTAGCCGCTAAGGTTGTGGTTAGATCTGTAGCCGCTAAGGTTGTGGTTAGATCTGTAGCCGCTAAGGTTGTGGTTAGATCTGTAGCCACTAAGGGTGTGGTTAGATCTGTAGCCACTAAGGTTGTGGTTAGATCTGTAGCCACTAAGGTTGTGGTTAGATCTGTATCCACTAAGGTTGTGGATAGATCTGTAGCCACTAAGGTTGTGGTTAGATCTGTATCCACTAAGGTTGTGATTAGATCTCTAGCCACTAAGGTTGTGGATAGATCTGTGCCAATATCTTTTCAGTAGGCTAAACGATATAATAGCTACAGCACTTAAAACCTAATCATTACCACAGTATACAGTAAGGTTCTGATTAGGAGGGGCAGTTAACAGTGCACATGCTGTGAAATACACTTCAGTCATTATTTCCTTAGAAGTAAATCAAATGGCTTTTTTTGGAAAATAGACCATATATCATTGGGGAGGGAAAAGCTCTGCTCTCATTCTTCAAGTTTGAAAACATCTATTTGTGATACCATTCAATTGTAAAGCTAACATTCAAAACACATTGTAGTCTAAATCCTAGTCATTGAGTCTCTCTGCTGTCCAATCCATCAGTAGACGATTAGTAGTGGCACTGTGACGCGCAAATACGAAAACACACAATAACAAACACACACACACACACACACACACACACACACACACACACACACACACACACACACACACACACACACACACACACACACACACACACACACACACACACACACACACACACACACACAATAACAAACACATACACACACACTCAAACACATACAGCATGACCCAATGATGAATCTGTGTTGACAGTTATCCTGCAGAGAATGTCACATCCTTTGACAAAGTTGCGATGCTGCACACGTGAGGGACTCAGCGTGGGGTGTGTGTGTGTGTGTGTGTGTGTGTGTGTGTGTGTGTGTGTGTGTGTGTGTGTGTGTGTGTGTGTGTGTGTGTGTGTGTGTGTGTGTGTGTGTGTGTGTGTGTGTGTGTGTGTGTGTGTGTGTGTGTGTGTCTCTCTCTCTCAGGGCCACTCAATGAGCGGGTGTCGTTGTCCTTTGGTCTGTGTTTGAAACTCTTGATATTTCTCACGTCTGTCTACAGGAGTACTAATGACAGTTGGATTGGACAGTGTAGATTACCATAAGCAAGGACAGACTCCTTGGATGGAGAGTCATTATTACCACAACCCTTTTACGGACCATTAAAGACTGATCACGGTTATGTTCGTCTTCATATGATGAATCAAAAATCAGAGTAAATTCGTTCTCACTAATGCAGTAGATATGACAGAACTGTGTTGGTAGTACTGTAGAAAAATATCTATTTGCTGTCAACTCAAGACACAGAGTGAAAGATACTGTCTGGACCCTCCGTGGCTTTTCTCTAATATTATTATGTGGGATACAGACAGTATCAGCACAGAATGTTCCTTTGAAACAGTACCTCAGCTCCACACTAAATCTGCACACTTCTACCACATCCCACTCATTTGACTGCGTTTGACTGTTGGAATCCAGAATAAGTCAAACCCGTCAAATCAGTTTGTCTACGGCTTCTCAGCTCCAGCTCTTTCCACGCCTTCAACCCAGTCTCTCTCTGTCTCTCTCTGTCTCTCTCTGTCTCTCTCTGTCTCTCTCCCCTTTCTCTCTCTCTCTCTCTCTCTCTCTCTCTCTCTCTCTCTCTCTCTCTCTCTCTCTCTCTCTCTCTCTCTCTCTCTATCACCTTCTCTCTCTCTCTTTCTCCTTCTCTCTCTCTCTCTCTCTTTCTCTCTCTCTCTCTCTCTCTCCCTCTCTCTCTCTCTCCTTCTCTCTCTCTCTCTCTCTTTCTCTCTCTCTCTTTCTCACCCCTTATCTCTCTCTCTCTCTCTCTCTCTCTCTCTCTTTCTCCTTCTCTCTCTCTCTCCTTCTCTCTCTCTCCTCTCTCTCTCTCTCTCTCTCTCTCTCTCTCTCTCTCTCTCTCTCTCTCTCTCTCTCTCTCTCTCTCTCTCTCTCTCTCTCTCTCTCTCTCTCTCTCTCTCTCTCTCTCTCTCTCTCTCTCTCTCTCTCTCTCTCTCTCTCTCTCTCTTTCTCACCCCTTCTCTCTCTCTCTCTCTCTTTCACTCTCTCTCTCTCTCTCTCTCCACCCCTCTCTCTCTCTCTCTCTCTCTCTCTCTCTGTCTCTCGCTCCACCCCTCCAACCTTTCCTAAGCCCAGTTAATCAGGCCTACAGATGCTGGGGGAAAAACAATGATCCCGGGGTCTTCTGGAGGACGTGGAGCAGATGGATAATCCACAGATCCACTGCCAACAAAGTAAACTCTGTAAAGTCTGCAGATTAGAGACCTTTGAATCTGAATCTGAGGCAGAAAGTTAGTCTGCTGCTGCAGCTGAGAAACTAAGAACGTCCATACATTTAAACAATAGCAAGTATTCGCTACCCCAGTGCATCAAATACTTATCCAGCGTGCTGCAAACGTTCAAAAAAAATGTTTTGTCATCAGTGGTTGTTTTGTTGAGATGTTTAGTCTTCACGGCACTATTCACTATTCTGAGCATCTTTGGAGCTCCGCCCTAGCAAGGCATTTCATTGGTTTGATGTATTGCTAGACATCACATACATACAACCGAGTTCCGACCCTTCTTTGGCTGATTTCTGCCATGGACCTCCCCCCTAAGCTTCCCGTTTTAGGTCAACCTTGTTCGTGACGAGGCTAGGTAAGGGCAAAGTGACTAGGCAACAGGATAGATAATAATCAGTAGCAGCAGCGTATGTGATGTGTCAAAATAGTTAGTGCAAAAAAAAGGGTAAACGCAGATGGTCCGGGTAGCTATTTGGTTAACTATATAGCAGTCTTATGGCTTGGGGGGGTAGAAGCTGTTCAGGCTAAACCACGACATGCAAAAGATAAATTGTTAGTTGATCAGTAGATTATTGCGTTTCTATGCCCTGCCTTTGTATAGGCTCTGAGTTCAAATAGGCAATGATGTCGCGCTCCTATCGCACAGCAATACTGTAGCCTACCCATACTGTCAACTTTTTTATTTTTATTTAACCTTTATTTAACTAGACTAGTCAGTTAAGAACAAATTCTTATTTACAATGACGGCCTACCAAAAGGCAAAAGGCTTCTTGCGGGGACGGGGGCTGGGATTACAAATTGAAAATTAATAAAATATAGATATAGGACAAAACACACGTCACGACAAGAGACAACACAACACAACACCACATAAAGAGAAACCTAAGACAACAACATTTTAAATAGGCTAGCGGTCTATTTACAGTGTTGGCAGAATCTTTAACAGTAATTTATGCTGTATCTGGAAAAGGACTGTCAAATTGTCAAACAATGGCAAATTGTTGTGGACCTGTCAGCAGAACGGAATTCAAAAATGTTTTTCATCGACTTTTCCCCCAACCTTAATATGATGGGCTGCCCGCGAATTCTGAAACATTGTCTGATATCCAATGTCCACCAGATGCATATGCGTTTTGTTTTTTCTGGATATCTAGCCCGCAATATCTATACTTGATTCACGTGTGCTTCGCTTTTCAACTTGCTAAAAAGCTAGCTAGTTGGAGTCTGTGTGTGTAGAACCGTTTTGTACCACCCCGCGGTAAAAACAATGCACAGGTAGAACATATTGACTGTTTGCGGTACACAGAACACACGCCTAGTGCGGCACCCACAACGTAGCGTTGCGGACTGCTCCCTTGGCAACGAATGACTTCTGCCGGAATGCCAAGAGTTTGATGGACATGAGGCATAAGACAGGCTACAGTAGCTTACTAAGGCCTACTTCAATGTAAAAATTAACTGTTCACCCGTATTGTAAACTGCACTGCCTATGATATTGCAAAACTCTAAATACATATAGCCTATCTATTTACCAGGCTACTAGGTCCAATTTAATGAGAGATGCACATGGTCATTTGTTGTATATGTCTCTTTCGCGAATATGAACCCATCACAGCCAAAAAAGGTGAGGAATGTTTACTGCAATAGTTATGATTTATTTATTTTTTAAATGGTCAAAGATTCCTAAATCTAATTATTTTAGATTCTAAAATTAAAACCACATAGATTTTCGCTCTTCCCACTAACGACAAATGGCTGCATTCTTGTTAATATGTTTTCCAATGTAAAATTAATTAATTAATTAATTAATTGGTTTAGGTCTTATCTGACCAACAGAAGACAAGTATGTCATGTTGGTGATGTCAGAGGCCAAATAAATATCCTGTGGAGTACCACAGGGATCCATTTTAGGGCCTCTCTCATTTCTTAATGATATGCCAGATACAGTAAAGGTTAACCTCTTGTTTTATGCTGATGACTCAGCCATACTGGTATCAGGGAAGGATATAATTTACATAGAGGAGACCCTGAGTAAGGAATTGCATTTTGTTACAGATTGGTTAACTGACAACAAATTGTCGCAACATTTGGGAAAAACTTAATCGATTTTGTTTGCAACAAAACGTAGATTGCTTAGGGCTGACAAAATAACGGTATACTGTGCAGGCAAGGAGATTGAATCTAAAACAAGTGTATCTTATCTTGGTGTGTCCCTAGATCAATCCCTTTCTGGAGACCTGATTGCTGCTAAAATTAATTCTAAAATGGTGAACAAATTGAAATGTTTATATCGTAACACTAGATATTTTAACATTAAAGTGCTTGTCTCAACCTTGATTTAGTGTCATTTTGATTATGCTGCTCTTCTTGGTATAGTGGGCTATCAAAAAAGCTGAAAAAGAGAATGCAGGTCATGCAAAATAATGTTATTAGGTATATGCTGAATGTCTCCACTAGGACCCACATAATGTTATCAGGTATATGCTGAATGTCCCATCTAGGACCCACATAATGTTATCAGGTATATGCTGAATGTCCCATCTAGGACCCACATAATGTTATCAGGTATATGCTGAATGTCCCCTCTAGGACCCACATAATGTTATCAGGTATACGCTGAATGTTCCACCTAGGACCCACATAATGTTATCAGGTATATGCTGAATGTCCCATCTAGGACCCACATAATGTTATCAGGTATGTGCTGAATGTCCCATCTAGGACCCACATAATGTTATCAGGTATATGCTGAATGTTCCACCTAGGACCCACATAATGTTATCAGGTATATGCTGAATGTCCCACCTAGGACCCACATAATGTTATCAGGTATATGCTGAATGTTCCACCTAGGACCCACATAATGTTATCAGGTATATGCTGAATGTCCCCTCTAGGACCCACATAACGTTATCAGGTATATGCTGAATGTTCCACCTAGGACCCACATAATGTTATCAGGTATATGCTGAATGTTCCACCTAGGACCCACATAATGTTATCAGGTATTTGCTGAATGTCCCACCTAGGTCCCACATCATGTTATTTGGTATATGCTGAATGTCCCACCTAGGATCCACATAATGTTATCAGGTATATGCTGAATGTCCCCCCTAGGACCCACATAATGTTATCAGGTATATGCTGAATGTCCCCCCCCCCCCCAGGACCCACATAATGTTATCAGGTATATGCTGTATGTCCCACCTAGGACCCACATAATGTTATCAGGTATATGCTGAATGTCCCACCTAGGACCCACATAATGTTATCAGGTATATGCTGAATGTTCCACCTAGGACCCACATAATGTTATCAGGTATATGCTGAATGTCCCCTCTAGGACCCACATAATGTTATCAGGTATATGCTGAATGTCCCCTCTAGGACCCACATAATGTTATTAGGTATATGCTGAATGTCCCCTCTAGGACCCACATAATGTTATTAGGTATATGCTGAATGTCCCACCTAGGACCCACATAGGGATACAGTTCCGGAAGGTGGGCTTGTTGCCTTTGGAGTCCAGAGTGGACCAACTTAAACGTAATCATATGTTTGACATCTTAAATGATGATGCCCCAGGTTACGTGAAAAACCACATTGATATGGTCTATAACCAACACAGTTACAATAGCAGAGCTATCGTGTTATGTCTTGTAAAATCCCAAGAGTAAACAGTCCTGCGAGGAGCGTGTTTTCATATACAGGCATTTATCTATGGAATAGCCTTCCCTTGGAGATCAAGGCAAAGGTTTTCATTTGGACAAGGTTGTCTTAAGAGAAACCACTCCACTGCCCCTTGTGCCCCCTACTGCTGGTCATGTGTGTTCATTTGGACAAGGTTGTCTTAAGAGAAACCACTCCACTGCCCCTTGTGCCCCCTACTGCTGGTCAGGTGTGTTCATTTGAAGGATAGGAATGATATATAATGAATAGATTGTTTTAATGTGAAATCAATGTGGTTGATTTTTAAGGTTAGGGAGAAGTGCAGTGAATAGTGACACATTTTAGGATGTCAATATAAATGATTGTATTAACAGTCGTTATTACTTAGCAAAAGTGTGTGTTTGTTACAATACTTCAGTACAATCCTAACATCCTAGTTTTTGGTATTCGGATCCCAGTGTTTGCTGCCTGCGATGTTTACTTCAGCCAGGGAGGAACTATAATGGAATCATCTGCACATGCCAATTTGCATTACAAAGGCACCAATCACGTGGAGAGCCTGGTAGGAGGGCACCAATCACGTGGATAGCTTTGGTAGGAGGAAGCCAATCAAGTGGTGAGCCTGATAGGAGGGTGTCAATCATGTGGAGAGCCTAATAGGAGGGAACCAATCGCGTGGAGAGCCTGGTAGGAGGGCACCAATTACATGACGAGCATGATAGTTGAGAGCCAATCATGTGGATAGCCTGCTGTGGTTCCTTTTGTTTCAGTGTTATTTTCTCTCAAATCCCCCCGTGGTCTCTAAAATACTACACCTCCGCAAGGTCTCCTTCTATGGTCTCAGTCATAAACAATCACTTACACAGTCCTTTTTTGAAACCGAAGTGAGCGGATGTGTCCCAATACTCACACATTACGTTTACGTCCAAACTAATACTTTGATTTTAAACTGATTATGGCAGTAGGCCAGTTATGGTTTAGTCATGTAAACACCTTACTCTATTATCTTAATACGCAGATGAAAACACCTGGTTTTCTAAGCAATTTTTCAAATTATTAGAAGCCCTACTAATCTGCTGATGTTGGCCTTACCAGATAGCACTGAATGAGTCAGCCTGTTCCTTTCAACACCTAGGTTACAGCTACATTAAAGTAAACCAACGTTTTGGAAATACACAACACCATCTAACCAGTTATCGAAGAATGTTAGGTATATGCAGTTATCTTAGCCTGCAAGCTAGCCAGCCAGCCAGCCAGCCAACTAGCTATTAGCAGGGCCAGCCAGCCAGCCAACTAGCTATTAGCAGGGCCAGCCAGCCAGCCAACTAGCTATTAGCAGGGCCAGCCAGCCAGCCAACTAGCTATTAGCAGTGCCAGCCAGCCAGCCAACTAGCTATTAGCAGTGCCAGCCAGCCAGCCAACTAGCTATTGGCAGGGCCAGCCAGCCAGCCAACTAGCTATTAGCAGTGCCAGCCAGCCAGCCAACTAGCTATTAGCAGTGCCAGCCAGCCAGCCAACTAGCTATTAGCAGGGTCAGCCTAGCCAACCACCACGGTTATGGTCGGCAAGCAAGAGCCCAACTACTGGAGACCAGCTAGAACACAACTAACACAACTAGAATATAACCTCCTGAGTGGTGCAGCAGTCTAATGCACAGGCTGTGTCACAGC
Organism: Salvelinus alpinus; assembly: GCF_045679555.1. NCBI lineage: Eukaryota > Metazoa > Chordata > Actinopteri > Salmoniformes > Salmonidae > Salvelinus > Salvelinus alpinus. The sequence goes on from NC_092108.1 coordinate 6,784,102, forward strand.
TGGCCACGCCCGGGAGACCCATGAGGCAGCGTACAATTGGCCCAGCGTCGGCCGGGTTAGAGGAGGGTTTGGCCGGCCAGGATGTCCTTGTCATAAGAACATAGCGACTCCTTGTGGCGGGCCGGGTGCAGTGCACGCTGACTTCGGTGGTCGCCAGCTGTACGGTGTTTCCTCCGACACATTGGTGCGGCTGCCTTCCAGGTTAAGTGGTTAGTGTGTCAAGAAGCAGTGCTGCTTGGCATGGTCGTGTTTCGGAGGACGCATGGCCTCTCAACCTTCGTCTCTCCCGAGTCAGTAGGGGAGTTGCAGAGAAGGGACAAGACTGTAACTACCAATTGGATATCACGAAGTTGAGGAGAAAAAGGGGTAAAAAGTACACCATAAACCCCCAAAAAACTTAACCGCAAACTAAAAGCAAAGATACATACATGTTGATGTTTGGGGCCAATCCGATGGTAAAACTTTGAGTTAGCTACCAAGTGAGGGGGAGGTGGCCACTTCACTGTACCGAAATCCAACAAAGATAGATTCCAGATGTCCATCAACTAGCGCGCTAGCACTAAGCCAAGATGGGGAAAGTTACAAAACTCCTGTAGCCTTCTTCACAGTGAACATGCAAAAAAGTTGTCAAGATAAAAAGGAGAACAGAGGAGGTATAATTAGAACAAGCAGGTATGATTTTTTCTTTCCTTTTGAGCCCACGGCGAGGAAGCACCAGAGCCTGCCGTACTGTCAGATTCCCACTAGATAACACAGCCAAAATGTCTGTGAATAGCATGAGATGTGGCTAATGTTAGCCAGCTTGAGCTAGCTACAGAGGTAGCATACGAACTTGGTAGGACAGAGTAGATCCTCCATATGACGTTGACAAACAATGCATTGTAGGTTGTTTAGAGGTTATCCGGAAATAAGTTAATAAATATGTAATAACTCAACAACATAACTATGTTTGTACTTATAGGTAAACAGATCGTGACCACAACTAAGCTACCATGTCTTTAACAACACTGTGTTGTAACATTAGTAAAAACTCATGATCCTTTAACTCCTCTCTCTCTCTCCCTCTCTCTCTCTCTCTCTCTCTCTCTCTCTCTCTCTCTCTCTCTCTCTCTCTCTCTCTCTCTCTCTCTCTCTCTCTCTCTCTCTCTCTCCCCCCCTCCCCCTCTCCCCCTTTCCTCTCTCTCTCTCCCCCTTCGCTCTCTCTGTCTCTCTCTCCCCGTTCCCTCTTTCTCTCCCCCTTTCCTCTCTCCCCCCTCTCCCTCTCCCCCTTCCCTCTCTCTCTGTCTCTCTCTCTCCCCCTTTCCTCTCTCCCCCCTCCCTCTCACCCCCCTTTCCTCTCTCTCCCCCCTCCCTCTCTCCTCCCTTCCCCCCCTCTCTCCCCCCTTTCCTCTCTCTCTCTCTCCCCCTCCCTCTCTCCCCCCTTTCCTCTCTCTCTCTCTCCCTCCCTCCCTCTTTCCCCCTTCCCTCTCTCTCTCTCTCTCCCATCCTTCTCTCCCCCTTCCTCTCTCTCTCTCACTCCCCCCTTTCCTCTCTCTCTCCTCCCTCTCTCCCCCTTCCCTCTCTCTCTCTCTCTTCCTCCCTCTCTCCCCTTTCCCTCTCTCCTCTCTCTCCCCCCTCCCTCTCCCCCTTTCCTCTCTCTCTCTCTCTCCCTTCCTCTCTCCCCTTTCCCTCTCTCTCTCCCGCCTCCCTCTCCCCCCTCCCTCTCCCCCTTTCCTCTCTCTCCCTCTCTCTCTCTTCACAGCCCATGTGTGTGACAACGCCATGCTTCTCTGTCAGAACGGGGGAACGTGCCACCACCATCAACGGTGCCACTGTGCTCCAGGTTTCAAAGGCGTCTTGTGTGAGAAGACCCGATGCCAGGTCCTCGGGCACTGCGAGGAGTACCCCACTGCTGGGCAGCCATCCCTCCACCACCCTCTCTTCTTCCACTACCTCCATCTCCTCTACCCTCTCCTCCTGGGCCCTCCAGGTCTGCTCCTCTCCCTACTGCTCCCCCTGGTGGTGATATGGTTCTGCTAAGAATTGTTGTATTCATTACAACTGGCCAGTGAACTTTGAACTTGGAACTGAAGAGGTCCACTTGGCCATTTGTCAGCCATGTTGTCATTCTGAAGGACAGCAGGGCAGGACCTAATGCAAGTACATTCTGGGACAGCAGAAAGACAGCTCAGATCAGATCTACAGAAAAAGGGAAAGGAATTCAGCCCTGAAGGACATGGGATCAAGCAGGGACACTAAACAGGATATTACGTGCCCTGGTTCGAGGTATAAATAAGGAACCTTTATTTAATGTCAAAAGTCACCGCAAGGACTGCAAGGATGAGAGTAGAAGTGCAATATGTTGTTGGCTGATAAACTGAATGGATAACAAATAAATGCTAGATACGTTTGCTCAGAGAGAGACACAGACAGACAGACAGACAGACAGACAGACAGACAGACAGACGCTGCGGTAAATGGCAATTGAACCATGAGAAAATCTGCATACCGTCTGTAGAGACCAGCGATCCCGGTTGTTGTCAGCTCCGAATGTTGTCATTAAAACATTGTTTGATTGGTTGACAAGATGAACGATGCTCATTGGTCAACTATGTGCACCGACCGCTCAAGACTTCAGCTAATTTATTATTTTGGCGCCTTGAGCTCCAAGCCAGCGGAGCTGCTCACGGAGCAAGCACCACGAACCGCGTCGCTTACAAATAAAACACTCGTATTTTGCCGCCCGCCACCGTACTCCCATTGAAGTTTATGAGACCTTCGCCGCTTACCGTGGCCCATCTGTAAACGCCTTTACAGTACAATCTACAACCTACAATCTCACTATGGTCCTGTCCCAAATGGCACCCTATTCCCTATATAGTGCACCCAATTTCCTATATAGTGCACCCAATTTCCTATATAGTGCACCCAATTTCCTATATAGTGCACCCTATTCCCTATATAGTGCACCCTATTCCCTATATAGTGCACCCTATTCCCTATATAGTGCACCCTATTCCCTATATAGTGCACCCTATTCCCTATATAGTGCACCCTATTCCCTATATAGTGCACCCTATTCCCTATATAGTGCACCCATTGGGTTCTGGTCAACAGTAGTAGACTTTATAAGGAATATGGGTGCCATTTAAAGGGATAGTACACCCAAATTACAAAATGACACATTGGCTATCTTATCTTGTAACCAGTCTATGGACATGTTATGACAGAAATCCATGCTTTGGTTTTAATTCCCTGGCACTGTTTCCAAATGCTAAGGTTTTATCACGTGGCACAAATTATTATTTTTATTTTTTATTTTATCAGGCTAGTCAGTTAAGAACAAATTCTTATTTACAATGACGGTCTACCCATGCCAAACCTGGACGACGCACACAATTGTGTGCCGCCCAATCACAGCCGGATGTGATACAGCCTGGATTCAAAACAGGGACTGTAGTGACACCTCTTGCACTGAGATGCAGTGCCTTAGACCACGGCGCCACTCGGTAGCCCAAATACAATGTAGGTCCTGGTACCGATATTAGCATTTTTCATGCATGTTTAAATCATCCGGAAGTATCTAAAATTGATTTTTGAAGCTCAACAAAGTTACGTATAGATGATATGAACATGATGCGTGAAAAATGCTAACATCAGTACCAGGACTTGTAAGGATTTTTGCCTAAAATGTTAAAAAATAAATAGCATTTGGAAACTAAACCAAAGCATAGATTTCTGTCAAACCTTGTCCTCAGACTGCTTACAGAGTAAGAAAACCATTATGTAATTTTGGAATTTGGGTGAATTATCAGTTAAAGACACATCTAATGACAACAGATGTTGGTATACCAATGTGTGACCTAGAAACAATGTTGACAACGTTCTCATTCTTTGGGAACAGAAGAATAGTCTTCACAGAGGTTATGCCACTTAATGTGGGCCAACCAAACTGTAGAAAACAAAACAAAAACTGAAATCTCTCTGGATCTGTCATCTGCATTACAAAGTGGTTGAGAAGTCACTCTTGGTAAATATTCCCCTTTCCTTCTTTCCTCCCTCTTGGTTACCTTCCCTTACCTCCTTCCCGTACTTCTATTCCTCCTACCTGTGCTTTAGTGTCTAGTGATTTTCTTTGGCTGCTTAAAAAGGCCATTCTCCTTGACTACCGGTTGACTCGGAGACAAAAACTACTGTTATTTTTGTTGCCGGCTTCGTAGTCATGGAAACGCTTGTTGAGCTCACCTGTGTTGGTATTGTAGCTGTATTTAATGTTTGTACAAAACAAAAAGATATTTTCATGATTTTAAAAGTAAATGAAAAATATGTATTACTTTACATTTTTGTATCGTTGCTGGGCAGCTTGGGGTGGCAGGGCAACTCCTGAAGATGTCTACGACTCAGAATGCATAAAGAAATTGTTTTATTTTTCCTGATATTGTGGTTGAGACCTGCTGACATACTGTATGGAAAACTGTTTACAGACACACAGACATACTATACAGCTGCACCAAAGGGAAATCCAGGTGTTTTCTATTGCTTTAAAGCCTACAGCAGAACACATCATCCAAGTACATAATAATAACATTACAATTCAGTCAGACAAGACAATATATTGTTACTCTTACAAAACCTCACTTTAGACACTCATAGCCTGCCCTGCTGTGTGTAAATTCCCCAAGATTACAGCAACAAATCCAGGTGTCTTATTGATGTCAACAACAGAAAATATTTTCTGAGTATAATATAAAACTGTTTACTTCAAAAGTGTTGCTAAACTAACTCTATTCTACCAGTGGTGTCCCTTCTTACATTCATGATGCAGCAGTCCTCTAGATCTCAAACCCATTCCCCGCCGTGTGGAAATGTACCAACGGGCTCCGAATGAGATTGCATGACACTAATTGACGGTAATCCAGGTGAGATTGGTAGTTGATATAATCCATGAAACCGATGAAGAAAGGAAGAAGTTCCGTTAAGCTCGTCTCTTTCCTGCTGGTGTTGTGACTCTGCGTATTCATGAGAGGGGGAAATTAGCCTAGCTGTAATCCACGGTGGATGAATAGGAATTAAGTCACTCCTGGTGGGTTACATATTGCATCTTGAGCCGATTAGTTTTGGCAGACTGACTGTCTTTACTATGATAAAATGATAAATTTAATAGGTGATTCTTTATGTTCTACTATTGTACATTTTCCAGAGTTTTATGCATCTGGGCCCACACATTATAGTTGTCAGTGGTGTCATGGACTAACAGTCGTGTACTATCTGTTTAGTAGTGTTGAAGGTTATATTTTCCAAAATGGCTGCCCAGAAAATGGAGTAGCACACCAAATACAAGTTCTGGTAGCATTACAAGGCTGAGTAATCAAATCAAATAAAAATGTATTTTGTCAACAACAGGTGTAGACTAACAGTAAAATGTTTACTGACGTGTCCTTTTCCAACAATGCAGAGTTAAAGATGAAGAAATAGTAACATTAGGAATATATACATAGTGAATAATGAATAACAATAAAGAGTAAAAAATAACATGGCTATATACAGGAAGTACCAGGTGATAACATGTCTATATACAGAGTACCAGGTAATACCATGGCTATACAGGGAGTACCAGGTAATAACATGGCTATATACAGAGTACCAGGTAATACCATGGCTATATACAGGAAGTACAAGGTGATAACATGGCTATATACAGAGTACCAGGTAATAACATGGCTATCTACAGGAAGTGCCAGGTAATAACATGTCTATATACATAGAGTACCAGATAATAACATGGCTATATACAGGAAGTACCAGGTAATAACATGGCTATATACAGGGAGTACCAGGTAATAACATGGCTATATACAGGGAGTACCAGGTAATAACATGGCTATATACAGAGTACCAGGTAATTACATGGCTATATATAGGGAGTACCAGGTAATAACATGGCTATATACAGAGTACCAGGTAATAACATGGCAATATACAGAGAGTACCAGGTAATAACATGGCTATATACAGAGTACCAGGTAATAACATGGCTATATACAGAGTACCAGGTAATAACATGGCTATATACAGGAAGTAGCAGGTAATAACATGGCTATATACAGAGTACCAGGTAATAACATGGCTATATACAGGAAGTACCAGGTGATAACATGGCTATATACAGAGTACCAGGTAATAACATGGCTATATACAGGAAGTAGCAGGTAATAACATGGCTATATACAGAGTACCAGGTAATAACATGGCTATATACAGGAAGTACCAGGTGATAACATGGCTATATACAGAGTACCAGGTAATAACATGGCTATATACAGGAGTACCAGGTGATAACATGGCAATATACAGGAAGTACCAGGTAATAACATGGCTATATACAGAGTACCAGGTAATAACATGGCAATATACAGGAAGTACCAGGTAATAACATGGCTATATACAGAGTACCAGGTAATAACATGGCTATATACAGGAAGTACCAGGTGATAACATGGCTATATACAGAGTACCAGGTAATAACATGGCTATATACAGAGTACCAGGTAATAACATGGCAATATACAGGAAGTACCAGGTAATAACATGGCTATATACAGAGTACCAGGTAATAACATGGCTATATACAGGAAGTACCAGGTAATAACATGGCTATATACATAGTACCATGTTATCACATGGTTGTATACAGGGAGTACCAGGTAATAACATGGCTACAGAGACTACCAGGTAATAACATGGCTATATACATAGTACCAGGTGATAACATGGTTATATGCAGGGAGTACCAGGTAATAACATGGCTACAGAGACTACCAGGTAATAACTTTTTTTAAATATATATTATTATTATTTTACCAGGTAAGTTGACTGAGAACACATTCTCATTTACAGCAACGACCTGGGGAATAGTTACAGGGGAGAGGAGGGGGATGAATGTGCCAATTGTAAGTTGGGGATGTTTAGGTGGCCATGATGGTATGAAATTTAGATTGGAAATTTAACCAGGACACCGGGGTTAAAACCCCTACTCTTATATGCCATGGGATCTTTAGTGGTCACAGAGAGTCAGGACACCCATTTAATGTCCCATCCGAAAGACAGCACCCTACACAGAGCAATGTCCCCAATCACTGCCCTGGGGCAATGGGATATTTTTTTTTTTCGACCAGAAGAAAGGGTGCCTCCTACTGGCCCTCCAACACCACTTCCTGCAGCATCTGGTCTCCCATCTAGTGAGAGACCAGGAACGACCCTGCTTAGCTTCAGAAGCAAGCCAGCAGTGGGATGCAGGGTGGTATGCTGCTGACTAAATACAGGAAGTACCAGGTAATAACATGGCTATATACAGGGAGTAACAGTACCGAGTCGATGTGCAGGGGTACGAGGTAGTTGAGGTAGCTATGTACATATAGGTAGGGGTAGACAACAGGATAGATAATACACAGTAACAGCAGTATACTGTAGGTAGGGGTAAAGGATAGATAATAGACAGTAACAGCAGTATACTGTAGGTAGGGGTAAAGGATAGATAATAGACAGTAGCAGCAGTATACTGTAGGTAGGGGAAAAGGGATAGATAATAGACAGTAACAGCAGTATACTGTAGGTAGGGGTAAAGGATAGATAATAGACAGTAACAGCAGTATACTGTAGGTAGGGGTAAAGTGACTAGTCAACAGGATAAAAATAAATACAATTCAGTGTGTGGGTGGAGTCCAGTGTGGGGGTAAAATTCAGTGTGTGGGTGGAGTCCAGTGTGGGGGTAAAATTCAGTGTGTGGGTGGAGTCCAGTGTGTGGGTAAAATTCAGTGTGTGGGTGGAGTCCAGTGTGGGGGTAAAATTCAGTGTGTGGGTGGAGTCCAGTGTGGGGGTAAAATTCAGTGTGTAGGTAGAGTCCAGTGTGGGTAGAATGCAGTGTGGGTAGAATCCAGTGTGTGGGTAAAATTCAGTGTGTGGGTGGAGTCCAGTGTGGGGGTAAAATTCAGTGTGTGGGTGGAGTCCAGTGTGGGGGTAAAATTCAGTGTGTAGGTAGAGTACAGTGTGGGTAGAATGCAGTGTGTGGGTGGAGTCCAGTGTGGGGGTAAAATGCAGTGTGTAGGTAGAGTCCAGTGTGGGGGTAAAATGCAGTGTGTGGGTGGAGTCCAGTGTGGGGGTAAAATTCAGTGTGTAGGTAGAGTCCAGTGTGGGTAGAATGCAGTGTGGGTAGAATCCAGTGTGTGGGTAGAGTCCAGTGTGGGGGTAAAATTCAGTGTGTAGGTAGAGTCCAGTGTGGGTAGAATGCAGTGTGGGTAGAATCCAGTGTGTGGGTAGAGTCCAGTGTGGGGGTAAAATTCAGTGTGTGGGTAAAATTCAGTGTGTGGATAGAATCCAGTGTGTGGGTAGAGTCCAGTGTGGGGGTAGAGTCCAGCGTGGGGGTAGAGTCCAGCGTGTGGGTAGAGTCCAGCGTATGGGGTAGAGTCCAGCGTGGTGGTAAAATTCAGTGTTTAGGTAGAGTCCAGTGTGGGTAGAATGCAGTGTGGGTAGAATCCAGTGTGTGGGTAGAGTCCAGTGTGGGGGTAAAATTCAGTGTGTGGGTAAAATTCAGTGTGTGGATAGAATCCAGTGTGTGGGTAGAGTCCAGTGTGGGGGTAGAGTCCAGCGTGGGGGTAGAGTCCAGCGTGGGGGTAGAGTCGAGTGTGGGGGTAAAATCCAGTGTGTGGGTAGAGTCCAGTGTGGGGGTAGAGTACAGTGTGTGGGTAGAGTCCAGTGTGGGTAGAATCCAGTGTGGGTAGAATCCAGTGTGGGTAGAGTCCAGTGTGGGGGTAGAGTTGAGTGTGGAGGTAGAGTTGAGTGTGGAGGTAGAGTCCAGCATGTGGGTAGAGTCCAGCGTGTGGGTAGAGTCCAGCGTGTGGGTAGAGTCCAGCGTGTGGGTAGAGTCCAGTGAGTGGGTAGAGTCCAGCGTGTGGGTAGAGTCCAGCGTGTGGGTAGAGTCCAGCGTGTGGGTAGAGTCCAGTGAGTGGGTAGAGTCCAGCGTGTGGGTAGAGTCCAGCGTGTGGGTAGAGTCCAGCGTGTGGGTAGAGTCCAGCGTGTGGGTAGAGTCCAGTGAGTGGGTAGAGTCCAGTGAGTGGGTAGAGTCCAGTGAGTGGGTAGTGTCCAGCGTGTGGGTAGAGTCCAGCGTGTGGGTAGAGTCCAGCGTGTTGGTAGAGTCCAGTGTGTGGGTGGAGTCCAGCGTATGGGGTAGAGTCCAGCGTGGGGGTAGAGTCCAGCGTGGGGGTAGAGTCCAGTGTGTTGGTAGAGTCCAGTGTGTTGGTAAAGTCCAGTGTGTTGGTAGAGTCCAGTGTGTTGGGTAGAGTCCAGTGTGTTGGGTAGAGTCCAGTGTGTGGGTAATGTGTCTAATGAGTCTAATGTGTGTGCATAGAGTCAGTGCAAGAGGGTTAGTTAAAAAAAGGTAAATGCAGGTAATCCGTGTAGCCATTTGATAATCTATTTAGCAGTTTTGTTTAGCATTCTCATGGCTACAAAACTTTTCAGCGTCCTGTTGGTTCCAGACTTGGTACAACGGTACTGCTTGCCGTGCAGTAGCAGAGAGAACAGTTTATGTCTTGGGTGGCTGGTGTCTTGGTGATGAAGAGGTGTGATGAAGGCTGTACGCATCTGTTAACGCAATAAACATTCTTTTGACACTTCTCCCAGGCTCCTGGCTCAGCCGTAGTTGGACATTTCAAAATCACTTTTTAAAAGTTATACGTCTCTTAGATAGAGATGAAGCTCAAGAGAGTAGAATACATGACTGTAAAGTACCACGACTCTAAATCATAGTAGCAGGTGCAGGACGCTGTTGAAATATACATCGTCCTGAAACCAGCATCATTTCTCTACATGACCTGCTTACTAAGACAGAATAGACTGGGTATGCAGGCTGCTTGCTCGTGGAATAATAGACTGGGTATGCAGGCTGCTTGCTCGTGGAATAATAGACTATGGGTATGCAGGCTGCTTGCTCGTGGAATAATAGACTATGGGTATGCAGGCTGCTTGCTCGTGGAATAATAGACTATGGGTATGCAGGCTGCTTGCTCGTGGAATAATAGACTATGGGTATGCAGGCTGCTTGCTCGTGGAATAATAGACTATGGGTATGCAGGCTGCTTGCTCGTGGAATAATAGACTATGGGTATGCAGGCTGCTTGCTCGTGGAATAATAGACTATGGGTATGCAGGCTGCTTGCTCGTGGAATAATAGACTATGGGTATGCAGGCTGCTTGCTCGTGGAATAATAGACTATGGGTATGCAGGCTGCTTGCTCGTGGAATAATAGACTATGGGTATGCAGGCTGCTTGCTCGTGGAATAATAGACTATGGGTATGCAGGCTGCTTGCTCGTGGAATAATAGACTATGGGTATGCAGGCTGCTTGCTCGTGGAATAATAGACTATGGGTATGCAGGCTGCTTGCTCGTGGAATAATAGACTATGGGTATGCAGGCTGCTTGCTCGTGGAATAATAGACTATGGGTATGCAGGCTGCTTGCTCGTGGAATAATAGACTATGGGTATGCAGGCTGCTTGCTCGTGGAATAATAGACTATGGGTATGCAGGCTGCTTGCTCGTGGAATAATAGACTATGGGTATGCAGGCTGCTTGCTCGTGGAATAATAGACTATGGGTATGCAGGCTGCTTGCTCGTGGAATAATAGACTATGGGTATGCAGGCTGCTTGCTCGTGGAATAATAGACTATGGGTATGCAGGCTGCTTGCTCGTGGAATAATAGACTGGGTTACACATCTTTTCTCACTTAATTGCATTCCTTTGAAACCACCTTCTTTTCAGTACCGAATCTACAAAGCCTGAAAGTAAACGTGTTAACTTCAACATAAAGACACGTATCCTCAAAAAGCTAGGCTACAGTATAATGGTACAGTATATAGTATAGTATAATATATAGTACAGTATAATATATAGTACAGTATAATAAATAGTACAATATATAATAGAGTATATTGTAAAGTATAATGGTACAGTATATAGTACAGTATATTGGCACAGTATATAGTATAGTATAATATATAGTACAGTATAATATATAGTACAGTATAATAAATAGTACAATATATAGTACAGTATAGTGGTACAGTATATAATACAGTATATTGGTACAGTATATAGTATAGTATAATATATAGTACAGTATAATATATAGTACAGTAAAATAAATAGTACAATATATAGTACAGTATATTGTAAAGTATAATGGTACAGTATATAGTACAGTATAATGGTACAGTATATAGTACAGTATACTATACAGTACAGTATAATAAATAGTACAATATATAGTACAGTAAAGGTACAGTATATAGTACAGTATATTGATACAGTATATGGTAACATAAAAATACAGTATATAGTACAGTATAATGGCACAGTATATAATACTGTATATGGTACATTATATAGTACAGTATAATGGTACAGTATAATGGCACAGTATATGGTACAGTATATAGTACAGTATATGGTACAGTATATAGTATGGCTGACTGGCTGGCTAGTTGTGGGTTATCATCAAAGTGCACAGAATGCTAATAAAATGTCTATTGGGGCTTCGTTCCAAGGGCACTATATAGGGAATAGGGTGCCATGGGCTCTGGTTAAAAGTAGTGCACTATATAGGGAATAGGGTGCCATGGGCTCTGGTTAAAAGTAGGGCACTATATAGGGAATAGGGTGCCATGGGCTCTGGTTAAAAGTAGTGCACTATATAGGGAATAGGGTGCCATGGGCTCTGGTTAAAAGTTGTTCACTATATAGGGAATAGGGTACCATTTGAAACGAAACCCCAATAGTCCTTTTAGTTGAAGTTTGTGCACTTTAACAATGGTGTATTTAATGCGCTATGAGCTTACAGTACACCGTGGGTGGTAGAGAATTGTTACCATGCTACAGTAGACAGGTAGGTAAACACTGGGACAGGGAGGAAAGAAACACCTAGAGATTTAGCTAGCTAGCTAGCTGGCTGGGTGGTGTTCTACCTCCCCAGAGTCACAGCAGCCGTTAGCAGAGACGGACTGGTCAAAAGGGCAATTCTGCCAGATGCCAGATGGGCCGGTCCATCTTTAGCTCATTGGGACCTGTCAATATTCAGGAGTTTTGTGCAAAAAAATGATCATAATTTGGCTAGTTATAGAGGAAATAAATAGGACAGTGGGGGCCACAAGGGGGGGAAATGGCCCGGTGTATTTTAAGGCCAGGGCCGGTTTCTGGTCCCAGTCTGTCCCTGGCAGTGAGTGGTATCTTGGTGCTCCCTTTCCCTTTTCACCTGAGAAGAGAGGGTATTAGTGAGGACGTTCTTAGACATGAGCACCCTATGTAAACACACACACACACACACACACACACACACACACACACACACACACACACACACACACACACACACACACACACACACACACACACACACACACACACAGTGTCTTTGGGTTCTGTCCTTGTCAGCATTGGTCGGTTGCACCCATACGAGAGAGAGACCCTTATATAACACATCCACAGCAGACCTGGGTTCAGATACTATTCTAAATACTATTCAAATACTCTGAGTGTTTTAACCTGCCTGGAGTGCTAGGTGGATGGGGTTTGTAGTTATTTGTTTTAACCTGCCTGGAGTGCCAGGTGGATGGGGTTTGTAGTTGTTTGTTTTAACCTGCCTGGAGTGCCAGGTGGATGGGGTTTGTAGTTGTTTGTTTTAACCTGCCTGGAGTGCCAGGTGGATGGGGTTTGTAGTTGTTTGTTTTAACCTGCCTGGAGTGCCAGGTGGATGGGGTTTGTAGTTGTTTGTTTTAACCTGCCTGGAGTGCCAGGTGGGTGGGGTTTGTAGTTGTTTGTTTTAACCTGCCTGGAGTGCCAGGTGGATGGGGTTTGTAGTTGTTTGTTTTAACCTGCCTGGAGTGCCAGGTAGATGGGGTTTGCAGTTGTTTGTTTTAACCTGCCTGGAGTGCCAGGTGGATGGGGTTTGTAGTTGTTTGTTTTTACATGCCTGGAGTGCCAGGTGGATGGGGTTTGTAGTTGTTTGTTTTAACCTGCCTGGAGTGCCAGGTGGATGGGGTTTGTAGTTGTTTGTTTTAACCTGCCTGGAGTGCCAGGTGGGTGGGGTTTGTAGTTGTTTGTTTTAACCTGCCTGGAGTGCCAGGTGGATGGGGTTTGTAGTTGTTTGTTTTAACCTGCCTGGAGTGCCAGGTGAATGGGGTTTGTAGTTGTTTGTTTTAACCTGCCTGGAGTGCCAGGTGGATGGGGTTTGTAGTTTTCCAGTTATTTTATTGGTTCTACTTTTGGTCAATACTAGTGCACTATATAGGGATAGGGAGCCATTTGGGACACACTCCTGGTGTTCTGTATCTGGGAAACAACAAGCTCAGCAGCTGCCAGGAGGGAACTGGGAGGTTCATCTTATTAGCGATACAATATCCATATTCAATTCAGCACAGCAGCAGCTTCCCTGTCTGTCTGCAAAACACCAGACGCGTTCTGTACTTGCACAACACCAGTTAGTATTGGTAGGGCACGGGGAGAGAGAGAGAGAGTAAGCTAGACTTTCTCGACTGTTTCTGTGTTTTTAAGTTAATAAGTTGTTATTGAAATTTGCGCTCATCCATAATAAGGTACTGCTTAGTCCCCTTGGTTCACATTTGAGGGGGAAGTACTTTCTCCCCCAAATTCAGAGGATTATTTAAATATTAATATTGTTTATTCTAGAAAGGGGAGGCAAAATGACTTACTAATTCAAAATGTTTTCTTCAGGCTGGTTTAAGAAATGTGTGTTTCCATCAGCCGTGTATTTCGAGAGTTTTTGAGGATCCCTGAACATAGGCCTTGGATTTCAGCTTAGCTCATGCTTTAGTTCAGCGGGCTAACACATTCCTATGGTACACCAAAGACCTCGGTTTGAACCCAGCTGGTCACATGTACACAGTGATTTGTTGTACACAGTGATTTGTTGTGTGAAGTCGCTAGTCAGCAACAACAGCCCAGCTCTGTAACTCCAGGAAGGTCGACTATACTTCTCCTTGACCTCAATCACTGCATATGCTTGAGTTACTAGCATCTCTGTCACATCTCTGTTGCAGAAGTTGCCAATACGCAGGATGTATAATACCTGCTATGGTACCTCACTGGAAGATATATAGTACCTGGTGTGGTCAGTGGCGTATTATAGTTTCGCGGGGCCTCTCCGCAAGGTACGAGCAAGGCCCCCCCCCTCCAAAAAAAAGAAATATATATATTACACATTTTGCCATGAGGCTGAGAGAAAACGTTGCTGTTTTAGAGCTCATACAGTATATTACTCTTAATATTAACAACATTTGAAGTATATTTCTATATACCAAACTATCACCATGTAAAGGAACTACCTCATAATTAAAAAAAATAATATATATATGTATATTGTCGTAAGATGCAATAAACTGGATTTATGTCAACTTTGTCAGACCCCATAAAATGCAAGTGTTTAATGGCCTTTAATTCTAACATTAGATTATTCAAATATTTAATACAAATCTCCCAAATTCTTTTTGTTTTGTTTCAGAGCACTATTGAATGCTCCAGGGCTCATTTCGTTAGTATTTTGGCATGTTTTTCTAGATTTATTACATATAACAACATTTATAAAGTAAACATTAACCCTTAGGTCTATCACAGCAAATAATTCCATTGTTTAAGCATATGTTGAAGCACAGTGGCAAAACATTTTTTTTGTAAGAATATTGAAAAAAATATTGACAGAAACTCAAACATACATATTTCTTTCCCCTAAAAAGAAAGGTTCAATGCAGACATTTGTAATATATGGAATTATTCACTTAAAAATTCCCCCAAAAAACATAACCATTCTATCAAATCTTTCAGCACTCTGATGGAGTTTACGTTTTACGAAGTTGACAAAACTTGAATTTTTCTTCATTAAAGTAGTATACACACTAGCAATTTAGTTTTTCCTCAGTTGATTTATGACTCTAAAACCTAATTAAATATAACATATTTGAACCAACATAAATATACTATCTTAATCTATCAGGGAGATGGAGTTGACGGTTTATATTTGTCACCATGGTGATTCCAATATTGTTTAATTCTTTCAAAAGTAGAGAACTTTACAGACCATGAGTGGTTTTGTTGTACTACATGTAATGAGGATATGAATAAGGGGTCCTTAAGGGTATAGCTGTCCCTGCTCATTCCTGATTCATTTAGGATTTTAGACAAATCTGACAGAGTTGACCAAATCTCCGGACACATCTTTTAGGAATCACAGTTTTAAGAGAAATATGATTTAATGTCGTCACATAGGGCTATTGCACGAAACTACATACTTTTTGTTTTATTGTCAATTATAGAAAAAAATGTAATTGCCCTGGACAAAGGCATTTGCAGGCATAAAGCCGACATGAAAATGAATAGTTTTCGCTTATAAAATTGATCTAAATAAAAATGTTAAGGTAAAATTTCAACAATTCAACAATTTTTTCAACAAAATTTCAACAATAAAAATAAAGTTTCCCTGCCAGACGAGGATGTTCCCGACTTTCAAGAATAAGACAAAGATTGGTAATTAAGGTGTTACGCTATTTATTTATTTTTTAAATGACGTTTTTATTTTTTTATTAACATTTATTTAACTAGGACAAAGACTGGTGTGTAATTAAGATGTTCCACAAGGACAACGACTGGTGTGTAATTAAGATGTTCCACTAGAACAATGACTGGTGTGTAATTAAGATGTTCCACTAGGACAACGACTGGTGTGTAATTAAGATGTTCCACAAGGACAAAGACTGGTGTTATTAAGATGTTCCACTAGGACAACGACTGGTGTGTAATTAAGATGTTCCACAAGGACAAAGACTGGTGTGTAATTAAGATGTTCCACTAGAACAATGACTGGTGTGTAATTAAGATGTTCCACTAGGACAACGACTGGTGTGTAATTAAGATGTTCCACTAGGACAACGACTGGTGTGTAATTAAGATGTTCCACTAGGACAACGACTGGTGTGTAATTAAGATGTTCCACTAGGACAACGACTGGTGTTATTAAGATGTTCCACTAGGACAATGACTGGTGTGTAATTAAGATGTTCCACTAGGACAACGACTGGTGTGTAATTAAGATGTTCCACTAGGACAACGACTGGTGTTATTAAGATGTTCCACAAGGACAACGACTGGTGTGTAATTAAGATGTTCCACTAGGACAACGACTGGTGTGTAATTAAGATGTTCCACTAGGACAACGACTGGTGTGTAATTAAGATGTTCCACTAGGACAACGACTGGTGTTATTAAGATGTTCCACTAGGACAATGACTGGTGTGTAATTAAGATGTTCCACTAGGACAACGACTGGTGTTATTAAGATGTTCCACTAGGACAACGACTGGTGTTATTAAGATGTTCCACAAGGACAACGACTGGTGTGTAATTAAGATGTTCCACTAGGACAACGACTGGTGTGTAATTAAGATGTTCCACAAGGACAACGACTGGTGTGTAATTAAGATGTTCCACTAGGACAACGACTGGTGTGTAATTAAGATGTTCCACTAGGACAACGACTGGTGTGTAATTAAGATGTTCCACTAGGACAACGACTGGTGTTATTAAGATGTTCCACAAGGACAACGACTGGTGTGTAATTAAGATGTTCCACTAGGACAACGACTGGTGTGTAATTAAGATGTTCCACTAGGACAACGACTGGTGTGTAATTAAGATGTTCCACAAGGACAAATCAATACATGCTGCCATGAGGGACTTCTTCTCTCTGTGATGTGACACAGGAACCAACTCTTATGTTGGGTGAGCACCCTATCCCCTATGTAGTGCACTACTTTAGATCAGGACCCAATGGCACCCTATTCCCTATGTAGTGCACTACTTTAGATCAGGACCCAATGGCACCCTATCCCCTATATAGTGCACTACTTTAGATCAGGACCCAATGGCACCCTATTCCCTATGTAGTGCACTACTTTTGGCCCAAGCCTCAAGTTAATTTAGAAATTAATTTCAGATTTCAGTTATGTTTGACTATGTAATGGGGTTTTATTAAAGAACACAAACTCGAGGCCTCCCGGGTGGCGCAGTGGTCTAGGGAACTGCATCGCAGTGCTAGCTGCGCCACCAGAGTCTCTGGGTTCACGCCCAGGCTCTGTCGCAGCCGGCCGCGACTGGGAGGTCCGTGGGGCGACGCACAATTGGCATAGCATCGTCCGGGTTAGGGAGGGTTTGGCCGGTAGGGATATCCTTGTCTCATCGCGCTCCAGCGACTCCTGTGGCGGGCCGGGCGCAGTGTGCGCTAACCAAGAGGGCCAGGTACACAGTGTTTCCTCCGACACATTGGTGCGGCTGGCTTCCGGGTTGGAGGCGCGCTGTGTTAAGAAGCAGTGCGGCTTGGTTGGGTTGTGCTTCGGAGGACGCATGGCTTTCGACCTTCGTCTCTCCCGAGCCCGTACGGGAGTTGTAGCGATGAGACAAGATAGTAATTACTAGCGATTGGATACCACGAAAATTGGGGAGAAAATGGGATAAAATTTTAAAAAAGAAAAAAAAGAACACAAACTCACTAGCCCCCCACACACACACCACCTCCACGCACATGCTGTCCTTCCTGCCCATCGTTGGAATGGGCGGATGGTTCATAATCGATCTGTCCTCTCCACTCCACCAGAGAGACTTTAGTACATCCTGTCCGTTAACACTGCAACACATCAGGAACAGCACTTATGTTGGGCTGGGACACACAAAACCATTAAGCCATCAAGACTCTATCAGCTCTATAAAGACTCTCTCATCAGCAGGCTCAGGAACGCTAAGGGGGGCCACTGACCCCTCAAGGACACAGGGTTTCTGGAACAACTGGGTGGCTGGAGACTGACACAGAGAACTAAGAGACAATAAGAAGAACAAGATAATCGAGGTCAATCTGGGAATGTAATTGAACAGGAGGAAATATTCCAGATGCACTCCACATTTTCGATCGTACTTCAAGAAGGCATTATAAAAAAACACATCATAAATCAATCTGATGCACCTCAAGGACACTAGGTTAACAACAGAGGATGTCTGAACTGACATGGCTGTTAGCCAGAGATAATAACATCATATTTATAAATGTTCAACAATCAAATGGGTAATACAGTAGGCCAGTTTTCTCATTGATTGAAATTGTCACGTCTACTCCCTCTCCTCTCCTCTCCTCTCCTCTCCTCTCCTCTCCTCTCCTCTCCTCTCCTCTCCTCCCTCCGACATGGCCGCTTTGCTAACCACCGGCCCTAGTTACCCATCATTACGCACACCTGCGCTTCATCATCAGACACACCTGGACTCTATCACCTTCCTGATTACTCCCCATATATATATATTTATATATAGCCCTGTGTGGTTATTTCCAATCAACCTTTATTTGCTCTATTTCCATGTCCTGACGGTACTCTTGTTTTTGTATTAATATCGTTGGTGTTATATTAAACTCCCCAACTGTGTCTGCTTCCTGACTCCCAGCTTCTTTGTTAACAGAAATTACCCTTGAGTTACCAAAAAATCTTACCGAGAACATACATCTCATTTTCAAAGTGGGTCCTATAAAAGCACACGTTTAGAAAGCAATCTGATGTCCCCCCTCATCTCATCTCACACCGATCTAAAGCCTCCTCATCTGAATAGAACGCACACAAATTTCAAATAAACTTTGATTTGAAATAATGATTAAAATAAACATTGATTTGATTTGACACACACACTAGCAGCGATCAGCTGTGTTGCTACAGACTGTAATGTCCTCTCTCTTCCATTCAGCATGACAGGATATAAAAGCTCTTGTCTACTTTCTCAATGTAAAACTAAGCAACGACTATCCTTCTAGTGCCAAAGAGCCTGAATTTCAAATCAACCCCAGCTGGGATTAGCAGCTCCGCACCACCGCACCACCGCCCCCCAGTAACTAACACCCTCTTGGAGAAATGACTATTGCTGGATTAAACTGACGGTGTCCAGGCACGCATAAATAAAATATGCCATTCCCAGACACACACACACAGTGTTCCCTGAGCCAGCCTAGAAGAAATCGGTTCATACTGATTGTGATCATGTTCTGGGAGGACGAAAGGAGCTAGCGCCTAGTGAGCACTGAGCTACAAACACAACCACACAAACACAACGTTGAATTAACAAAACAAACATAAGGAAACACTTCCACAGCCTTCTGAAGAGACACTTCAACAGTCATATAATGAGGATGTTCTTAGAGAATGAATTTGAGAGAGAGAGAGAGAGAGAGGAGAGAGAGAAAGAGAGACACAGAGAGACACAGAGAGACACAGAGAGAGAGAGAGAGAGAGAGAGAGAGAGAGAGAGAGAGAGAGAGAGAGAGAGAAGGGGAGAGAAAGAGAGAGAGAGAAGATAGGAGGGAGAGGAAAGAGAAAGAGAGAGACAGAGACAGAGACAGAGAGAGGAGAGAGAGAAAGAGAGAATGAAAGAGAGAGAGAGACAGCGAGAGAGAGAGACAGAGAGAGTGAAAGAGAGACAGAGAGACAGAGAGAGAGAAAGAGAGAATGAAAGAGAGAGAGAGAGAGAAACTAGAAGCATCTGCTTGTGTGGTACAGTAATTCGACTTAAAGTTCCATAACGACCATTAGCCCTGCGTTTGCATGGTAGCTAGAATTGAAGTAAACGCTCCATAAGGACTCTATCTTCTCTATCAGCTCTATAAGGACTCTATCAGGACTATAATGACTATCAGCTCTATAAGGACTCTATCAGGACTATAATGACTCTATCAGCTCTATAAGGACTATATCAGGACTATAATGACTCTATCAGCTCTATAAGGACTATATCAGGACTACAAGGACTCTCTCAGCTCTATAAGGACTCTATCAGAACCATAAGGACTCTCTCAGCTCTATAAGGACTATTTCAGAACTATAAGGACTCTATCAGCTCTATAAGGACTCTATCAGCTCTATAAGGACTATATCAGCTCTATAAGGACTCTATCAGGACTGTAAGGACTATAGCCGCTCTATAAGGACTATAGCCGCTCTATAAGGACTATATCAGCTCTATAAAGACTCTCTCAGCCGTATAAGGACTCTATCAGCTCTATAAGGACTCTATCAGGACTATAAGGACTCTATCTTCTCTATCAGCTCTATAAAGACTTTCTCAGCTCTATAAGGACTCTATCAGGACCATAAGGACTCTATCAGCTCTATAAGGACTCTATCAGGACTATAAGGACTCTATCAGCTCTATAAGGACTCTATCAGGACTATAAGGACTCTATCAGCTCTATAAAGACTCTCTCAGCTCTATAAGGACTCTATCAGCTCTATAAGGACACTATCAGGTCTATACAGACTATATGAGCTCTATAATGACTCTATCAGCTCTATAAGGACTCTATCAGGACCATAAGGACTCTATCAGCTCTATAAGGACTCTATCAGCTCTATAAGGACTCTATCAGGACTATAAGGACTCTATCAGCTCTATCTTCTCTATCAGCTCTATAAAGACTCTCTCAGCTCTATAAGGACTCTATCAGGACCATAAGGACTCTATCAGCTCTATAAGGACTATCAGCTCTATAAGGACTCTATCAGGACTATAAGGACTCTATCAGCTCTATCAGGACTATATCAGCTCTATAAGGACTCTATCAGCTCTATAATGACTCTATCAGCTCTATAAGGACTCTATCAGGACCATAAGGACTCTATCAGCTCTATCAGGACTATATCAGCTCTATAAGGACTCTATCAGGTCTATAAGGACTATGTCAGGTCTATACGGACTCTACCAGGACTGTAAGGACTCTATCAGCTCTATCTTCTCTATCAGCTCTATAAAGACTCTCTCAGCTCTATAAGGACTCTATCAGGGCTATAAGGAAACTGGAAACACTTATCTCCCTCACTAGCTTTAAGCACCAGTTGTCAGAGCAGCTCACAGATTACTGCACAAGTACATAGCCCATCTATAATTTAGCGCAAACAACTACCTCTCCCCCTACTGTATTTATTTATTAATTTTGCTCCTTTGCACCCCATTATTTCTATCTTTATTTTGCTTATTCTTCCACTGCAAATCTACCATTCCAGCATTTTACTCGCTATATTGTATTTACTTCGCCACCATGGCCTTTTCTTTGCCTTTACCTCCCTTATCTCACCTCATTTGCTCACATTGTATATAGACTTATTTTTCTACTGTATTACTGACTGTATGTTTGTTTTACTCCATGTGTAACTCTGTGTTGTTGTTTGTGTCGAACTGCTTTGCTTTATCTTGGCCAGGTCGCAATTGTAAATGAGAACTTGTTCTCAACTTGCCTACCTGGTTAAATAAAGGTGGAAAAGAATGGGGGGAAAAGGACTACATCCGCTCTATAAGGACACTCTCAGCTCTATAAGGACTCTATCAGCTCTATAAGGACTATCAGCTCTATAAGGACTCTATCAGCTCTATTAGGACTCTATCAGCTCTATAAGGACACTATCAGCTCTATTAGGACTCTATCAGCTATATAAGGACACTATCAGCTCTATAAGGACTCTATCAGCTCTATAAGGACTCTATCAGTTCTATAAGGACTCTATCAGCTCTATAAGGACTCTATCAGCTCTATAAGGACTCTATCAGCTCTATAAGGACTCTATCAGCTCTATAAGGACTCTCTCAGCTCTATAAGGACTCTCTCAGCTCTATAAGGACTCTCTCAGCTCTATTAGGACTCTATCAGCTCTATAAGGACTCTATCAGCTCTATAAGGACTCTCTCAGCTCTATTAGGACTCTATCAGCTCTATAAGGACTCTATCAGCTCTATAAGGACTCTATCAGCTCTATAAGGACTCTCTCAGCTCTATTAGGACTCTATAAGGACTCTATCAGCTCTATAAGGACTCTATCAGCTCTATAAGGACTCTCTCAGCTCTATTAGGACTCTATCAGCTCTATAAGGACACTATCAGCTCTATTAGGACTCTATCAGCTATATAAGGACTCTATCAGCTCTATAAGGACTCTATCAGCTCTATAAGGACTCTATCAGCTCTATAAGGACTCTCTCAGCTCTATTAGGACTCTATCAGCTCTATAAGGACACTATCAGCTCTATTAGGACTCTATCAGCTCTATAAGGACTCTATCAGCTCTATAAGGACTATATCAGCTCTATAAGGACTCTATCAGCTCTATAAGGACTCTATCAGCTCTATAAGGACTCTCTCAGCTCTATTAGGACTCTATCAGCTCTATAAGGACTCTATCAGCTCTATATGGACACTATCAGCTCTATTAGGACTCTCTCAGCTCTATTAGGACTCTATCAGCTCTATAAGGACACTATCAGCTCTATTAGGACTCTATCAGCTCTATAAGGACACTATCAGCTCTATAAGGACTCCATCAGCTCTATATGGACACTATCAGCTCTATTAGGACTCTATCAGCTCTATAAGGACTCTCTCAGCTCTATAACGACTCTCTCAGCTCTATTAGGACTCTATCAGCTCTATATGGACACTATCAGCTCTATAATGACTCTATCAGCTCTATATGGACACTATCAGCTCTATAATGACTCTCTCAGCTCTATTAGGACTCTATCAGCTCTATTAGGACTCTATCAGCTCTATTAGGACTCTATCAGCTCTATAAAGACTCTATCAGCTCTATTAGGACTCTATCAGCTCTATAAGGACTCTCTCAGCTCTATAAGGACTCTCTCAGCTCTATTAGGACACTATCAGCTCTATAAGGACTCTCTCAGCTCTATAAGGACTCTATCAGCTCTATAAAGACTCTCTCATCTCTATTAGGACTCTATCAGCTCTATAAGGACTCTATCAGCTCTATAAGGACTCTCTCAGCTCTATGCGGACTCTACCAGGACTGTAAGGACTCTATCAGCTCTATCTTCTCTATCAGCTCTATAAAGACTCTCTCGGCTCTATAAGGACTCTATCAGGACCATAAGGACTCTATCAGCTCTATAAAGACTGTCTTCTCTATCAACTCTATAAGGACTCTATCAGCTCTATAAGGACACTATCAGCTCTATAAGGACTCTATCAGCTCTATAAGGACTCTATCAGCTCTATAAGGACTCTCTCAGCTCTATAAGGACTCTCTCAGCTCTATTAGGACACTATCAGCTCTATAAGGACTCTCTCAGCTCTATAAGGACTCTATCAGCTCTATAAAGACTCTCTCATCTCTATTAGGACTCTATCAGATCTATAAGGACTCTATCAGCTCTATAAGGACTCGCTCAGCTCTATGCGGACTCTACCAGGACTGTAAGGACTCTATCAGCTCTATCTTCTCTATCAGCTCTATAAAGACTCTCTCGGCTCTATAAGGACTCTATCAGGACCATAAGGACTCTATCAGCTCTATAAAGACTGTCTTCTCTATCAACTCTATAAGGACTCTATCAGCTCTATAAGGACTCTATCAGGACTTTAAGGACTCTATCAGGACTAAAGTGACTCTATCAGCTCTATATCAGCTCTATAAGGACTCTATTAGGACAATCAGGACTCTATCAAGACTATAAGGACTCTATCAGGACTATCAGGACTCTATCAGCTCTATCAAGCAATTAACATCTCTCAGATCAAAACTCTCTAAATGAGAACTGCCTTCCCTTCTCCCAGTTTCAGCCTGCTCCAGTTTGAATATATTCACACACATGCTACTCTCTCTCTCTGGCTCTCTCTCTCAATTCAATTCAAGGGGCTTTATTGGCATGGGAAACATATGTTAACAATGCCAAAGCAAGTGAAGCAGATAATATGCAAAAGGGAAATAAACAATATAAATGAACAGTAAACATTACACTCACAGAAGTTCCAAAAGAATAAAGACATTACAAATATCATATTAAAAATAAATACAGTGTTGTAACGATGTACAAATGGTTAAAGTACAAAAGGGTAAATAAATAAGCATAAATATGGGTTGTATTTACAATGGTGTTTGTTCTTCACTGGTTGACCTTTTCTTGTTGCAACAGGCCACAAATCTTGCTGCTGTGATGGAACACTGTGGTATTTCACCCAGTAGATATGGGAGTGTTTTGCTCACTAACTCTTCTCCCATCAGCTTTTGCTAGTCTTTTATGATTTTGCTAACTTTTCCCAACTCTCTCTCCCTCTGCTCTCTCTGAAACTTGTTTACATTGCTTGTGTTCTCTCTCCCCATCTCTCTCTCTCTCTCTCTCTCTCTATCTCTCTCTCTGTTGGTCCCATGTTTTATGAGCTGAAATAAAGATCCCAGACATTTTCCATACGCACAAAAAAGCTTAATTCTCAAAAATATTTTGCACACCTTTGTTTACATATCTGTTAGTGAGCATTTCTCCTTTTGCCAAGATAATCCATCCACCTGACAGGTGTGGCATGTCTGTCTGTCTGTCTGTCTGTCTGTCTGTCTGTCTGTCTGTCTGTCTGTCTGTCTGTCATCTTATCTTTGCTGCTATATCAGCCTCCACTCTTCTGGGAAGGTTTTCCACTAGATGTTGGAACATTGCTGAGGGGACTTGCTTCCATTCAGCCACAAGAGCATCAGTCGGTGTTCCAATTTATCCCAAAGGTGTTCGATGGGGTTGAGGTCAGGGCTCTGTGCAGGCCAGTCAAGTTCTTCCAGAACATTTCTGAATGGACCTCACTTTGTGCACAGGGGCATTGTCATGCTGAAAAAAGAAATGGCCTTCCCCAAACTGTTGCCATAAAGTTGGAAGCACAGAATCGTCTAGAATGTAATTGTATGCTGTAGAGTTAAGATTTCCCTTCACTGGAACTAAGGGGCCTAGTCCTAACCATGAAAAACAGCCCAGACCATTATTTATCATCCACCAAACTTTACAGCTGGCACTATGCAATCGGGCAGGTAGCGTTCTCCTGGCACCAAACCCAGATTGTCTGTTAGACTGCCAGATGGTGAAGTGTGATTCATCACTCCAGAGAACACGTTTCCACTGCTCCAGAGTCCAATGGCGGCGAGCTTTACACCACTCCTGCCGATGCTTGGCATTGTGCATGGTGAACTTAGGCTTATGTGACGCTGCTCGGCCATGGAAAAACCATTTCATGAAGCTCCCGACGAACAGTTGTTGTGCTGACATTGCTTACAGAGGCAGCACTCCGCTTCAGCACTCGGCTGTCCTGTTCTGTGAGCTTGTGTGCCCTACCACTTCGCGGCTGAGCCATTGTTGCTCCTAGACTTTCCACTTCACAATGACAGCACTTAGAGTTGACCGGGGCAACTCTAGGAGACATTTGACAAACTGACTTGTTGGAAAGGTAGCATCCTATGACGGTGCCACGATGAAAGTCACTGAGCTCTTCAATAAGGCCATTCTACTGCCAATGTTTGTATATGGAGATTGCATGGCGGTGTGCTCAATTTCATATACCTGTCAGCAACGGGTCCCAATAGCCGAATCCATTAATATACGTTTGTATATACAGCACATATGGAAAGTATTCAGACCACCACTTCGTTTCACATTTTGTGATGTTACAGCCTTATTCTAAAATTAATTAAATCGTTCCCTCCCATCAATTTACACACAATACCTCATAATAACAAAGCAAAAAAACATTTGTTTTTGTGTGCAAATTTATGATTTTTTTAAAAATCTGAAACATCACATTTACATAAGTATTCAGACCCTTCACTCAGTACTTTGTTGAAGCACTTCTTGCAGCAATTGCAGCCTCCAGTCTTCTTGGGCATGATGCTACAAGATTGGCACACCTGTATGGGGAGTTTCTCCCATTCTTCTCTGCAGATCCTCTCAAGCTCAGTCAGATTGGATGGGGAATGTTGCTGCACAGCTATTTTCAGGTCTCTCCAGAGATGTTAGATCGGGTTCAAGTCCGGGCTCTGGCTGGGCCACTCAAGGACATTCAAAAACTTGTCACGAAGCCACACCTGCGTTGTCTTGGCTGTGTGCTTAGGGTCGTTGTCCTGCTGGAAGGTGAACCTTAGCCCCAGTCTGAGGTGCTGAGCATTCTGGAGCAGGTTTTCATCAAGGAT
Source organism: Salvelinus alpinus (assembly GCF_045679555.1). NCBI lineage: Eukaryota > Metazoa > Chordata > Actinopteri > Salmoniformes > Salmonidae > Salvelinus > Salvelinus alpinus. The sequence goes on from NC_092108.1 coordinate 6,810,175, forward strand.
CTCTCTGCTCCGTTCATCATTCACTCGATCCTGACCAGTCTCCTGGTCCCTGCCGCTGACAGCATGATGCTGCCACGATGCTGCCACCACCATGCTTCACCGTAGGGATGGTGGCAGGTTTCCTCCAGACGTGACGCTTGGAATTCAGGCCAAAGAGTTCAATTTTGGTTTCATCAGACCAGAGAATCTTGTTTCTCATGGTCTGAATGTCCTTTAGGAAAATTCCAAAAGGGCTGTCATGTGCTTTATACTGAGGAGTGGCTTTCGTCTGGCCACTCTACCATAAAGGCCTGATTGGTGGAGTGCTGCACAGATGGTTGTCCTTCTGGAATGTTCTCCCATCTCCACAGAGAAACTCTGGAGCTCTGTTAGAGTGACTATCGGGATCTTGGTCACCTCCCTGACCAAGGCCCTTCTCCCCCGATTGCTCAGTTTGGCCGGGCGGCCAGCTCTAGAAAGAGTCTTCGTGGTTCCAGACTTCTTCCATTTAAGATTGATGGAGGCCACTGTGTTCTTGTGGACCTTCGATGCTGCAGAATTTTGTTTTGCTCAGACATGCACTGTCAACTGTGGGACCTTATATAGACAGGTGTGTGCCTTTCCAAATCATGTCCAATCAATTTAATTTACCACAGGTGGATACCAATCAAGTTTTAGGTACATCTCAAGGATGATAAATGGAAACAAGATGCACCTGAGCTCAATTTGAGCTCAATTTTGAGCTCAATAGCAAAGGATCTGAATTCTTATGTAAATAAGTAAATATGTAATATCCTGTTTTCACTTTGTCATTATGGGGGTATTGCGTGTGGATTGATGAGATTCTATATTGTTTTAATCCATTTTAGAACAAGGCTGTAACGTAACAAAATGTGGAAAAAATAGAAGGGGTCTGAATACTTTCCGAGTGTACTTTATTGAAGAAAAAGGTACTTAATGTGACTGTGATATATGGTAGTCCTGCCTAGCTATCTTAAGATGAATGTACTAACTGTAAGTCGCTCTGCGTTTGCTAAATGACTACAATGTAAAGCAGCCAGGTACCTAGAGGCTGGAGTTTCACCATCATGATAGGGAAAGGAATCAGTCATGTGACTGATTGAATAAGAAAGCCGTCTAGAACGCCGTCAGCTAAAAAAAAAAAAGTATATTGGAGAGTTAACTCCTTTAGGAGAATATTTGAAAGCTCTAATACTATTTGAAGCCTGCTCCAGACCCTCCTAAATCCTTGTTTAACTCCATAGAGTGATCTGGGGGGACTGAGCGAGAGAAGCTGTGGGTTAAAGAGATCATACAGACAGCTGAAGTATGATACAGGGCTTTTGACTCTGCCTCTCTCCATTTCTCTATCTCCCTCGTTCTCCATCGATCTCCCATTTTTCTTTCTCTCTGTTGAGATGCTGAGTCCAAATCCCTGCTGTTGACTTTCATCACTGTGGATATGAGGAGGACAAGAGGATGGGAGGAGAGGAGAAGAGGGTGAGAGGAGGATGGGAGGATAGGAGGAGAGAGGGATAGGAGGATGGGAGGAGAGAAGGATATGAGGATGGGAGGAGGAGAGGAGGAGAGGAGGAGAGAGGGATAGGAGGATATGAGGATGGGAGGAGGAGAGGAGGAGAGGAGGAGAGAGGGATAGTCTTAGCAGGACCACTAGTCTTAGTAGTAGTCTTAGCAGGACCATTAGTCTTAGTAGGACCACTAGTCTTAGCAGGACCACTAGTCTTAGTAGTAGTCTTAGCAGGACCATTAGTCTTAGTAGGACCACTAGTCTTAGCAGGACCACTAGTCTTAGCAGGACCACTAGTCTTAGCAGGACCACTAGTCTTAGCAGGACCACTAGTCTTAGCAGGACCATTAGTCTTAGCAGGACCATTCGTCTTAGTAGTAGTCTTAGCAGGACCATTAGTCTTAGCAGGACCACTAGTCTTAGCAGGACCATTCGTCTTAGTAGGACCACTAGTCTTAGCAGGACCACTAGTCTTAGCAGGACCACTAGTCTTAGCAGGACCACTAGTCTTAGCAGGACCACTAGTCTTAGCAGGACCATTAGTCTTAGCAGGACCATTCGTCTTAGTAGTAGTCTTAGCAGGACCATTAGTCTTAGCAGGACCACTAGTCTTAGCAGGACCATTCGTCTTAGTAGGACCACTAGTCTTAGCAGGACCACTAGTCTTAGCAGGACCATTAGTCTTAGCAGGACCACTAGTCTTAACAGGACCACTAGTCTTAGCAGGACCACTAGTCTTAGCAGGACCATTCGTCTTAGCAGGACCACTAGTCTTAGCAGGACCATTCGTCTTAGCAGGACCATTAGTCTTAGCAGGACCATTAGTCTTAGCAGGACCATTAGTCTTAGTAGGACCATTAGTCTTAGTAGGACCATTAGTCTTAGTAGGACCATTAGTCTTAGTAGGACCATTAGTCTTAGCGGGACCATTAGTCTTAGCAGGATCATTAATGTTAGTAAGACCAGACCATTACTCTTAGCAGGACCACTAGTCTTAGCAGGACCATTCGTCTTAGTAGGACCATTAGTCTTAGTAGTAGTCTTAGCAGGACCATTAGTCTTAGCAGGACCATTAGTCTTAGCAGGACCACTAGTCTTAACAGGACCACTAGTCTTAGCAGGACCATTCGTCTTAGCAGGACCACTAGTCTTAGCAGGACCATTAGTCTTAGCAGGATCATTAATCTTAGTAAGACCAGACCATTACTCTTAGCAGGACCACTAATCTTAGCAGGACCATTAGTCTTAGCAGGACCATTAGTCTTAGCAGGACCAATAGTCTTAGCAGCACCAATAGTCTTAGCAGGACCATCACTAGCCGGCTATATCCAGTACATTCCCCATGTGGCAGCGGACAGGTAGCCTAGTGGTTAGAGCGTTGGACTAGTAACCGAAAGGTTGCAAGATCGAATTCCCGAGCTGACAAGGTAAAATTCATTAGTCTTAGTAGGACCATTAGTCTTAGTAGGACCATTAGTCTTAGCAAGACCATTCGTCTTAGTAGGCAGTTTAACCCACTGTTCCTGGGCCATCATTGAAAATAAGAATTTGCCTAGTTAAATAAAGGTAAAATAAAAAAAGGTACTGTATATAGTCATTGAACACGGGTCACTTCATATATTGTTTATGTACTTTTGTTTACTCACTGTGTATGTATATACTGTATTCTCTACACAGCTCATCCTAATATACCTACTGCTCTAAGTGCCATTTTATTTTTCAAATGATCTACTGTCTATACACACTATGCATTTATATTCCCCATTCTCACACTGCTGACTCTAATATATCTACTTTCGGATTGTTAAATTGGACTCATTCTGGCATTTCTTAATTTCTTGTTGAGATTCTACTGCTGCACCTGCTATAACACCTGCAAATCTGTGTATGCCAGCAATAACCTTTGATTATATTTATTTTGGCCCCTTGTTGCAGGGGGACTATCGTGTGTATGACGTTGTTGCATAACTATTTTTCAGATGCGTTGGCTGAAGCAGGCTTGAACATTTGTGCAGAATTTACCGAATACATTTTTTTTATTTTTTTTAAATGTAGTACACATGAAATAACACTTCGTAGTAATACAAATTATTTAATAAATGTTCATAAAAAAAAAAGGAAAAAAATAGGGACTGCATTACAACATAGAGGATAAGATCAGCATTCAACAAGGAAGTGACTTTTAACATCGTGAAAAAACATGAACATTAAATATGTATTGCTTTTCGCATCAAGTGGTCCCTTTCACTCAAATTGAACAAAACTGGATTGTCTTGAATATGCCAAATTAGGAAACAGTCTCTCAGTTCGACTCTGTAATGATCTTAGGTAGACGTCAAACTCTGTCCAGCAAAGTTTACATGGCTATCCATCCAAAATGATGTACAGTAGCTAAAACAATACTTGGCCATAATCTGGAGGCTAAATATGGTTTGTTTTTCTGGCTAACTACTGAATTACTATTTCAACAAAAGTGTGTGTAACAAATCTCCTGATGAGGAAAAAAAACACAGGTGAACAATGGGTACAGTATAGAGGGATGAGCTGTCACATTCAGGAATCAATAACAATATCAGTCATTGTTCTTATAATAGCAGAGATCAACAACTAGATTCTGAAGGGATGGTGGGGGACCGGAAACATCATTACAAATCATTTGTAGACTGACGGCAAGAAGCCACAAACAAATATATTATATTTGACAAAAAACTTTATAATTTCAAATCTTGCTTACATTTGTATACGGTCACGTATTTCCCTCGATTATGCATGGGGAATACTTTGGAATAGATTTTCTAAATAACATCACTTGGAGCTGATTTGCTGGTGTTTTTATCGTTTTTTTTATGTCCAACAATTTAAAAACTATCTAACATTTTGGGGGGGTGGAGGGGGGGGTGGGGGGAATAAAATGGGCCCGCAGGTCGTCAGTTGAGAAACCCTGTTATACAGGAAACAAGTAATGTCATAAAGTGATCTCCAAAAGTATTGGGACAGTAACACATTTGTTGTTGTTTTGGCTCTATACTCAAACACTTTGGATTTGAATACAAAAACAAGGGGGTTAAATTGCAGACTGTCAGCTTTAATTTGAGGGTAATTTGCAATCACATCGGATTAACTGTTTAGAAATTACAGCACTTTTTGTACATAGTCCCCCCCATTTTATTAGACCAAAAGTATTGGGACAAATTCACTTATATGTTTATTAAAGTAGTAGAATGTGTAGTATTTGGTCCCATATTCAAAGCATGCAATGACTACATCAAGCTTGTGACTCTACACATTTGTTAGATGCATTTGCTGTTTGCTTTGGTTGTGTTTCAGATTATTTTGTGCCCAACAGAAATTAATGGTAAATAATGTATTGTGTCATTTTGGAGTCACTTTTATTGTAAATAAGACTAGAATATGTTTCTAAACACTTCTACATTAACATGGACATTACCATGGTTACGGATAATCCTGAATGAATCCTGAATAATGATGAGTGAGAAAGTTAGACACACTAATATCATACCCCAAAGACATGCTAACCTCTCAACATTACATTAACAGGGGAGGTTAGCATACCTCCAAGACATGCTAACCTCTCAACATTACATAAACAGGGGAGGTTAGCATACCTCCAAGACATGCTAACCTCTCAACATTACATAAACAGGGGAGGTTAGCATACCTCCAAGACAAGCTAACCTCTCAACATTACATAAACAGGGGAGGTTAGCATACCTCCAAGACATGCTAACCTCTCAACATTACATAAACAAGGGAGGTTAGCATACCCCAAAGACATGCTAACCTCTCACCATTACATTAACAGGGTAAGGTTAGCATACCCCCAAGACATGCTAACCTCTCACCATTACATTAACAGGGGAGGTTAGCATTATTTTGGGGGTATGATATTTGTGCATCTGTAACTTTCTCACTCATCATTATTCACGATTCATTCAAATAGGGGGACTATGTCCAAAAAGTGCTGTAGTTTCTAAACAGTTCACCTGATATGGATGAAAATACCCTAACATTAAAGCAGACAGTCTGCAATTTAACCTCAGTCATTGTTTCATTTCAAATCCAAAGTGCTAAAGTACAGAGCCAAAACAACAACAACAAATCAATCGATCAACCAATCAAATCAAATGTATTTATAAAGCCCTTCTAACATCAGCTGATGTCACAAAGTGCTATACAGAAACCCAGCCTAAAACCCCCAAACAGCAAAGCAATGCAGATGCAAATGTCACTGTCCCAATACTTTTGGAGCTCACTGTATATAAGGGGAACATAGCGGTCACATAATGGAATTAAAGTAGCACAACAAACAAGTCTTCAACATTGTGTACAGTCTTCAAACACTGTGGGTGTTGAAAAGCAGAAAAATCTCTTGCTTTCATGCCAAGAAGTGTTTAATAATTGACTAATCTGTCAGACTAACCAGTGACGTTATCAATAACAACACAAGGTAAGAGAAGACAGCTTCATCAAGTTTGACTCTCAACCAGGGAGGGAGTGGCCCTACTTTAAGTCTGGAGTCTAGTGCAGTCAAAATAGAACAGTGCTGGTCATAAGGAGGGATGAAAATGGGAGGGGTGAGGAGGGGATGAGGTAGGGAGGGGTGAGGAGGGGTGAGGTGGAGAGGGGTGAGCAGAGGATGAGGTAGGGAGGGGTGAGGAGGGGATGGGTGAGGTGGGGAGGGGTGAGCAGAAGGAGGGGTGAGGTAGGAGAGGGGTGAGCAGTGAGGAGGTTGAGGTATGGGAGGGGTGAGGTGGGGAGGGGTGAGGATGGGGAGGGGTGAGCAGAGGATGAGGTAGGGAGGGGTGAGGACGGTTGAGGATGGGAGGGGTGAGGGGGGGAGGGGTGAGGAGGGGATGGGTGAGCAGAGGATGAGGTAGGGAGGGGTGAGGACGGTTGAGGATGGGAGGGGTGAGGTGGGGAGGGGTGAGGAGGGGATGAGGTAGGGAGGGATGAGGAGGAGATGAGGTGGGGAAGGGTGAGGATGGGTGGGGAGGGGTTAAGGTTGGGAGGCGTGAGGATGGGTGGGGTGAGGAGGGCATGAGGTGGAGAGGGGTTAGGAAGGGTGAGGAGGGCTGAGGATGGGAGGGGTGAGTAGGGGTGAGGTGGGGCGGGGTGAGGATGGGAGAGGTGAGGAGGGGTGTGTTGAGGATGGGTGAGGTAGGGTGAGGATGGGTGAGGTAGGGTGAGGATGGGTGAGGATAGAGGGCCTTTTCTACTTCCATCTGTCTGGCTTGGGGCTTTTGTCTTGTCTGAGTTCGATCAGAGTGCCAGGATGCTGGAGCCCCACAGCCTGGAGGATGTCTGGAGCAGTAGTGCAGTGTGGGCTGTAGCCGTGTCACCTGAGAACAGAGGTTTAACCAACCAGCTCAGTCTTCCTCTTCTACATATGTAGAGGGAAACCAGCCCACCTGCCAACAATGAAAACAAAAAAAAATGGAAATCATATGGGAAAGATCACTGAAACAACATGCATTATCATCTAGATAAAGATCAGGAACGTTGGATTCACCGGCAGGGAGAATATGACCTTTCACAGACGGAAGGAAGTCATGTTTCAATTAAAGTGGGATGAAAGACTCCCCCTGCCATTGATCTCTCCCTTCCACCAGAGATATAAACTCCCCCTGTTGTTGACCTCTCCCTTCCACCAGAGATATAAACTCACCCTGCCGTTGACCTCTCCCTTCCACCAGAGATATAAACTCACCCTGCCGTTGACCTCTCCCTTCCACCAGATATAAACTCCCCCTGCCGTTGATCTCTCCCTTCCACCAGAGATATAAACTCACCCTGCCGTTGACCTCTCCCTTCCACCAGAGATATAAACTCACCCTGCCGTTGATCTCTCCCTTCCACCAGAGATATAAACTCACCCTGCCGTTGACCTCTCCCTTCCACCAGAGATATTAACACACCCTGCTGTTGACCTCTCCCTTCCACCAGAGATATTAACACACCCTGTCGTTGACCTCTCCCTTCCACCAGAGATATAAACTCACCCTGCCGTTGACCTCTCCCTTCCACCAGAGATATAAACTCACCCTGCCGTCGACCTCTCCCTTCCACCAGAGATATAAACTCCCCCTGCCGTTGATCTCTCCCTTCCACCAGAGATATAAACTCACCCTGCTGTTGACCTCTCCCTTCCACCAGAGATATAAACTCACCCTGTCGTTGACCTCTCCCTTCCACCAGAGATATAAACTCACCCTGTCGTTGACCTCTCCCTTCCACCAGAGATATTAACACACCCTGCTGTTGACCTCTCCCTTCCACCAGAGATATTAACACACCCTGTCGTTGACCTCTCCCTTCCACCAGAGATATAAACTCACCCTGCCGTTTACCCCCCCCCCCCCCCCCTCTACTAGAGATATAAACTCACCCTACCGTTGACCTCCCCCTTCCACCAGAGATATAAACTCCCCCTGCTGTTGACCTCTCCCTCCCACCATATATAAACTCACCCTGCCGTTGACCTCTCCCTTCCACCAGAGATATAAACTCACCCTACCGTTGACCTCTCCCTTCCACCAGATATAAACTCACCCTACCGTTGACCTCTCCCTTCCACCAGAGATATAAACTCACCCTACCGTTGACCTCTCCCTTCCACCAGATATAAACTCACCCTACCGTTGACCTCTCCCTTCCACCAGAGATATAAACTCACCCTGTCGTTGACCTCTCCCTTCCACCAGAGATATAAACTCACCCTGTCGTTGACCTCTCCCTTCCACCAGAGATATTAACACACCATGTCGTTGACCTCTCCCTTCCACCAGAGATATAAACTCACCCTGCTGTTGACCTCTCCCTTCCACCAGAGATATAAACTCACCCTGCCGTTGACCTCTCCCTTCCACCAGAGATATAAACTCACCCTACCGTTGACCTCTCCCTTCCACCAGAGATATTAACACACCATGTCATTGACCTCTCCTTCCACCAGAGATATAAACTCACCCTACCGTTGACCCCTCCCTTTCACCAGAGATATAAACTCACCCTGCCGTTGATCTCTCCCTTCCACCAGATATAAACTCACCCTGCCGTTGACCTCTCCCTTCCACCAGAGATATAAACTCACCCTGCTGTTGACCTCTCCCTTCCACCAGAGATATAAACTCACCCTGCCGTTGACCTCTCCCTTCCACCAGAGATATTAACTCACCCTGCCGTTGACCTCTCCCTTCCACCAGAGATATAAACACACCATGTCGTTGACCTCTCCTTCCACCAGAGATATAAACACACCCTGTCGTTGACCTCTCCCTTCCACCAGAGATATTAACACACCCTGTTGTCTCCCTTCCACCAGACCTCTCCCTTCCACCAGAGATATTAACTCACCCTGCTGTTGACCTCTCCCTTCCACCAGAGATATTAACTCACCCTGCTGTTGACCTCTCCCTTCCACCAGAGATATTAACTCACCCTGTCGTTGACCTCTCCCTTCCACCAGAGATATAAACTCACCCTGCCGTTGACCTCTCCCTTCCACCAGAGATATTAACTCCCCCTACCGTTGACCTCCCCCTTCCACCAGAGATATTAACTCACCCTGCCGTTGACCTCTCCCTTCCACCAGAGATATAAACTCACTCTGCCGTTGACCTCTCTCCTTCCACCAGAGATATTAACTCACCCTGTCGTTGACCTCCCCCTTCCACCAGCCGTTAGCCATCTTGGTGTAGATCTTGACTATGTCGCCCTCTTGCAGAGACAGCTCTCTGGTGTCTCTGGAGCTGAAGTCGTAGCGTGCCAACGCGATGCCCACCACCCTGGGAGAGAACACTGGCACAAACAACAACAACAGGCTCGTTAGTACACACCAGAGGAGGCTGGTGATGAGGTGCTTATAGGAGGACGGGCTCATTCTAATGGCTGGAATTAAATAATGAAATGATATCAAACACATGAAACGCATGGAAACCCCGTTTGACTCTGTTCTGTTCTGTTCATTCCATTCCAGACATTACAATGTCCTCCTATTCGTCCTCCCACCAACCTCCTTTGACACACACACACACACACACACACTGACATGCGCACACTGACACACACACTGACACACACACTGACACACACACACTTGAAATGCATGAGGTAAGCTACAGTGACTAGAAAAGCTGTAGAAAGAAAAGTAGAACACAGAAAGAGTAGAAAGAGTGCACCTGTACCTGACCAGAAAGGAGAGGAGGAGGGAGGAACAAAGCCCCAGCTGCCAGGAGGACAGACTACAGAGACGTTCAGAATGTTCAGAGAGAAAGAAGTGGTGAGGGAGAGAAAGTATGGATGAGAGAGAGAGAGAGTTTTTACACTCACAAAAGTTTCAAAAGGAATAGAGACATTTCAAATGTCGTATTATCGCTATATACAGTGTTATGACAATGTGCAAATGTTTACTGTACATTTTTTTGCTGGGTTTATTTCACTTATGTTTATTATCTATTTCACTTGCTTTGGCAATGTAAACAATAAGAGAGAGATCTATGACTGGGCAGGGGCACAGCCATAGGTGGGCCAGGGAGGGTATAGGCCCACCCACTTGAGAGTCAGGCCTAGTCAATCACAAAATTGTTTTATTACAGGTAGAAATACTCCTCAATTTCATAAGATGTCCGTGTGGCTGGTCCCAGACGATATCGCAGGTGAAGAAGCCCGGATGTGGAGGTCCTGGGCTGGCGTACTGTTGGACCAACTGCCAAATTCTCTAAAACAATGTTGGAGGCGGCTTATGGTAGAGAAATGAACATTCCATTCTCTGGCAACAGCTCTGGTAGACATTCCTGCAGTCAGCTTAACAATTTTACGCTCCCTCAAAACTCGCCTTTTATTGTCCCCAGCACAAGGTGCATGTGTGTAACGATCATGCCGTTTAATCAGCTTCTTGATATGCCACACCTGTCAGGTGGATGGATTATCTGGGCAAAAGGAGAAATGCTCACTAACAGAGATGTAAACAAAGGTGTGCAAAATATTTTAGAGAAATAAGCTTTTTTGTGCGTATGGAAAATGTCTGGGATCTTTATTTCAGCTCATAAAACATGGGACCAACAGAGAGAGAGCGAGAGAGAGAGAGAGAGAGAGAGAGAGAGAGAGAGAGAGAGAGAGAGAGAGAGAGAGAGAGAGAGAGAGAGAGAGAGAGAGAGAGAGAGAGAGAGAGATGGGGAGAGAGAACACAAGCAATGTAAACAAGTTTCAGAGAGAGCAGAGGGAGAGAGAGTTGGGAAAAGTTAGCAAAATCATAAAAGACTAGCAAAAGCTGATGGGAGAAGAGTTAGTGAGCAAAACATTGAAAGTGCCAAACAATTCAGCAACCATGTTTGTGTTGTTAGTCATTGTACTGTATACAGATGTAGAATCTTAATTTGACCACACGTTTGCAGGAGAATTTTACTGCAATACATAAATGTAAAACTTCTTGTGTATTTGACGTTTAAAATGGTCTCCTGTGGCTCAGCCAGGGTGGTTAGATTCCTACGGGAATGAAATGCATGCACTCACTACTTACTGTAAGTCGCTCTGGATAAGAGCGTCTGCTAAATGACTCACTACTGTAAGTGGATCTGGATAAGAGAGTCTGCTAAATGACTCACTACTGTAAGTGGATCTGAATAAGAGAGTCTGCTAAATGACTCACTACAGTAAGTGGATCAAGATAAGAGACTCTGCTAAATGACTCACTACTGTAGTGGATCTAGATAAGAGAGTCTGCTAAATGACTCACTACTGTCGTGGATCTGAATAAGAGAGTCTGCTAAATGACTCACTACAGTAAGTGGATCAAGATAAGAGACTCTGCTAAATGACTCACTACTGTAGTGGATCAAGATAAGAGAGCCTGCTAAATGACTCACTACTGTAATGGATCTGGATAAGAGAGTCTGCTAAATGACTCACTACAGTAAGTGGATCTGGATAAGAGAGTCTGCTAAATGACTCACTACTGTAGTGGATCTGGATAAGAGAGTCTGCTAAATGACTCACTACTGTAGTGGATCTGGATAAGAGAGTCTGCTAAATGACTCACTACTGTAGTGGATCTAGATAAGAGAGTCTGCTAAATGACTCACTACTGTAGTGGATCTGGATAAGAGAGTCTGCTAAATGACTCACTACTGTAGTGGATCTGGATAAAAGAGTCTGCTAAATGACTCACTACTGTAGTGGATCTGGATAAGAGAGTCTGCTAAATGACTCACTACTGTAGTGGATCTGGATAAGAGAGTCTGCTAAATGACTCACTACTGTAAGTGTATCTGGATAAGAGAGTCTGCTAAATGTCTCACTACTGTAAGTGGATCTGGATAAGAGAGTCTGCTAAATGACTCCCTACTGTAAGTGGATCTGGATAAGAGAGTCTGCTAAATGACTCACTACTGTAGTGGATCAAGATAAGAGAGCCTGCTAAATGACTCACTACTGTAATGGATCTGGATAAGAGAGTCTGCTAAATGACTCACTACAGTAAGTGGATCTGGATAAGAGAGTCTGCTAAATGACTCACTACTGTAGTGGATCTGGATAAGAGAGTCTGCTAAATGACTCACTACTGTAGTGGATCTGGATAAGAGAGTCTGCTAAATGACTCCCTACTGTAAGTGGATCTGGATAAGAGAGTCTGTTAAATGACTCACTACTGTAGTGGATCTGGATTAGAGAGTCTGCTAAATGACTCACTACTGTAGTGGATCTGGATAAGAGAGTCTGCTAAATGACTCACTACTGTAGTGGATCTGGATCAGAGAGTCTGCTAAATGACTCACTACTGTAAGTGGATCTGGATAAGAGAGTCTGCTAAATGACTCACTACTGTAGTGGATCTGGATTAGAGAGTCTGCTAAATGACTCACTACTGTAGTGGTTCTGGATAAGAGAGTCTGCTAAATGACTCACTACTGTAGTGGATCTGGATTAGAGAGTCTGTTAAATGACTCACTACTGTAGTGGATCTGGATAAGAGAGTCTGCTAAATGACTCCCTACTGTAAGTGGATCTGGATAAGAGAGTCTGCTAAATGACTCACTACTGTAGTGGATCTGGATCAGAGAGTCTGCTAAATGACTCACTACTGTAGTGGATCTGGATTAGAGAGTCTGCTAAATGACTCACTACTGTAGTGGATCTGGATAAGAGAGTCTGCTAAATGACTCACTACTGTAGTGGATCTGGATCAGAGAGTCTGCTAAATGACTCACTACTGTAAGTGGATCTGGATAAGAGAGTCTGCTAAATGACTCACTACTGTAGTGGATCTGGATTAGAGAGTCTGCTAAATGACTCACTACTGTAGTGGATCTGGATAAGAGAGTCTGCTAAATGACACATGTAAAAAGGCTTCCAAAGTTTTTAATTTCCAGTTTGACATTTCTGAGTTTATTTTCCTTTATGAAAAATGTATCAACCCCTAGAAAAATGTAATAATATATATATATTTTTGTTATAATAATTAATTCAAATGTCCTGTTGCTGCAGGATCAAATGAAGATTTTACGCGTGTAGAACCATCTCCATTGTTCTAAGCCTTGACATCCTATACTGTCCAAGAAAAAAACCAGAAAGGGGTTTAGTTCCACTTTTATTTTGTGTGTATGTGTGTGTGTGACTTTTATGTAAGTCAAATCTTTCTCCATGCCAACCCACCAGTCATACACACGCACACTCCAGCGTGCCAGCATGAGGTAACCGCCTTAGTCCAGCATGGGGTCTGTCAAATACAGATCTCTGCAATTCCCACCACACAAACAGTGACTTCTGTTCTCACACACACACACACACACACACACACACACACACACACACACACACACACACACACACACACACACACACACACACACACACACACACACACACGTCTGTTCCCATCAGAGAGGCTGAATAGCCAGACTGGTCGTATTGTGCACCCTAGCCCAAGTCAACTCCGCAATATGGTTCCCTGGCTTACACCCACTCCCACAGGGATAAACAAACAGGTCAATATGGTTCCCTGGCTTACACCCACTCCCTCAGGGATAAACAAACAGGTGAATATGGTTCCCTGGCTTACACCCACTCCCTCAGGGATAAACAAACACAGGTCAATATGGTTCCCTGGCTTACACCCACTCCCTCAGTGATAAACAAACAAGTCAATATGGTTCCCTGGCTTACACCCACTCCAGCAGGGACAAACAAACACAGGTCAATATGGTTCCCTGGCTTACACCCACTCCCTCAGGAACAAACAAACAGGTCAATATGGTTCCCTGGCTTACACCCACTTCCTCAGGGATAAACAAACACAGGTCAATATGGTTCCCTGGCTTACACCCACTCCCACAGGGATAAACAAACACAGGTCAATATGGTTCCCTGGCTTACACCCACTCCCTCAGTGATAAACAAACACAGGTCAATATGGTTCCCTGGCTTACACCCGGGTCTGAGCTTAGTCCCCTCCCGTACTCCTAGTTCACCCACGACTGCGTGGCGACTCCAACTCCATCATTAAGTTTGCTGACGATGGTGGTTGGCCTGATCAAAGACAACGATGAAACAGCCTCCTCAGTGAGGAGGTCAGTGACTTGGCAGTGTGGTGCCAGGACAACAACCTCTCCCTCAACATTTACATTTACATTTAAGTCAAGGAGCTGATCGTGGACTGCAGGAAACGGAGGGCCGAGCACACCCCATCCACGTCAGTGGGGCTGTAGTGGAGCGGGTCGAGAGCTTCAAGTTCCTTTGTGTCCACATTACTAAGCAATTATCATGGTTTTTCAGTGGCATGGACTGGGAGACTAGTCAGGATTGAGGGAAAAATGAACGGCGCAAAGTGCAGAGAGATCCTTGATGAAAACGTGCTCCAGAGCGCTCAGGACCTCAGACTGGGGCAAAGGTTCACCTTCCAACAGGACAACAACATTAAGCACACAGCCAAAACAACGCAGATGTGGCTTTGTGACAAGTTTCTGAATGTCCTTGAGTGGCCCAGCCAGAGCCCGGACTTGAACCCCATCAAACATCTCTGGAGAGACCTGACAATAGCTGTGCAGCGTTGCTCCCCATCCAACCTGACAGAGCTTGAGAGGATCTGCAGAGAAGAATGGGAGAAACTCCCCAAATACAGGTGTGCCAAGCTTGGTGCATCCAACCAACAAAGTACTAGAAGCAGGTGCAATTTGGATTGAGGCTCAGTTCAAGATCAAGCAAATGTACAGTGCATTTCGAAAGTATTCAGACCCCTTGACTTTTTCCACATTTTGTTACATTACAGCCTTATTCTGAAATTTATTAAATTGTTATATTTACTCATCACACAATACCCCATAATGACGTGAGTCAGACATTTAAGCATGTTAACCCTCGAAAAACCTTGAGGAGGCAGGTAGCCTAGTGGTTAGAGCATTGGCCCAGTAACCGAAAGATTGCTAGATCAAATCCCTGAGCTGACAAGGTAACAATCTGTCAATCTGCTCCTGAACAAGGCAGTTAACCCACTGTTCCTAGGCTGTCATTGTATATAAGAGTTTGTTCTTAACTGACTTGTCTAGTCAAATAAAGCTAGCTTGGATTTTTGTGGACATATTCAATCTCTTCCTATCCCAGTCTGCTGTCCCCACTTGCTTCAAGATGTTCCTGTACCCAAGAAAGCAAAGGTAACTGAACTAATTGACTACCGTAGTCACTTCTGTCATCATGAAGTGCTTTGAGAGGCTCGTTAAGAATCATATCTCCTCCACCTTATTTGACACCCTAGACCAACTTCAATTTGCTAGAATAAAAATACAAACTTGAAGACAATCATGGTACCAATACTTAAGGGGGAGGTTCCTAATGTTTTTTGTTGTACAGTGTATGTCCTTGAACCAATTAGAGGGGGCAGCATTGAGCTAGCCTGCAACATCACTTTCTGGAGTAGCTCAAACTGCGCATGTTATGTCTCTGTTGGAATCACATCCATAGATAACTTTGACACATGGAAACAGAAGATGGAATAGAATGAAGGAGTCCATCCAAATCATCTTCGCTCCTGGACTCTGTCCTCGCATTTCAAGGCTGCGTTGAGACAATGACTTATCAATACCCAAACCCAGCTCAGATAATCCCTACCATTGTGTCACTGAGTTGTCGTAATACTGAAGCAAATGTACATTATCCCAGGGGAGTTGGCAGACACAATGTAAGCAACCTAATTTATGTTCCTCTATCTCCCGTGATTTCCTCTGTCAATCCTGCAGCTATTGTATACGAGTAATCATGTGCCTATGAACCAGAGTTATACTGTTAGCACTGAGCTCAAACCTTTATTTTCTTTTAAAAACCCTCCTCTTCCGCTCTGTGTTTGATCATCCTGTGGAGGGCTGAGAGGGGGTTGAGCGTCTACTCCGACTACGCCAGGGATCTAGGACCACCTCGGAGTTCGCCCTGGAGTTCCAGACCATTGGGGCCTCCACCGGATGGAACGAGTTGGCTCTGGTCACCGTGTTTCGCAGTGGACTGCGGAAGGAGGTACAGATGGAGTTACCCTGCCGTGATGACAACCTGTCACTCGACCAGCTCATCAGCATGGCGATTCATTTGGACAACTTCCTGAGGTTCCGACGAAGACCTGCGCAGAATCCGGAGCCCATGACTACACCTGCTCTGTGGCCAGAGCCGATGGAGGGGGGCTTGCATGTTTGCCCGAGGTAGAGCGTAGGAGAAGAAGGAATCTGGGCCTCTGCTCCTATTGAGGGGAAAGGATTTGAGGGGAAAGTAATTTCTCCCCAACCTGCCGTCTATCCACAAACAGGTGAGGAGGTGACAAGCCAGGGAATTCTCCAATCCAGAAGTGTCAGGGGAGGTGTCTCGTAGTGTCTGTCAACACCACTACGGTGGAAAGTCCGGACCACGCCCCTCAAGTGGAGTTACCAGAGGAATACCAGGATCTGCACCGGGTTTTCTCCAAGACCCAGGCTACACGCGTGCCTCCTCATCGAACCTGGGACTGTGCCATTGACCTGCTGTCTGGCACAGCCCTCCCGAGAGGACACGTCTATTCTCTCTCCTATCCGGAGACCTACGTACAGGAGAGCCTCCAGCAGAGTTTTATCCACTCCTCTACGTCACCAGCCTCCTCAAGCCTATTTTTTGTTAAGAAGAAAGATGGGGGACTGCGCCCTTGCATTGATTATCGAACTCTGAATAAAACCACTCTCACGTTCAGCTATCCTTCACCCCTCATCCCAACCATCATCGAACAAATGCACGGTTGAGAGGGATGAGGCAACATCAATAACAAATAAGTCTCACTGCACAACCGATTGGCAAACGTACTGCATATTGAGAAATCATATGATTAAACTGAATAAAACGAAGAAGAAACTACACTATGAAACAAAGATAAAATAAAGTTACTATCCTTTAGATAAATTATATGAAGAATGATCATAAAAAGTTTTGCTGCACTTTCAGTGAAATTTTGGGCAAAAAGGCAAACTCAGCTCCGTCATTCATTGAATCAGATGAGTCATTCATCACAAAACCCACTGATATTACCAACTACTTTACTGATTTTTCAGGCAACATTAGTAAACCCAGGCATGACATGCCAGCAACAAACACCGACACTACACATCCAACCAAACATAACTGAGCAAATTATGAAAGACAAGCATTGTAATTTTGATTTCTGAAAAGTGAGTGTGAACAGAGGTGAAAACAATTATCGTTGTTTATCAACAATGATATAAGTAATTTGGTCTGACAACAAAATTATTGAGGATAATAGAGGACGATATTGCCACATCTTCAATCTAAGCCTACCGGAAAGTGTGTGCCCTCAAGCCTGGAGGGAAGCAAAAGTAATTCCGCTACCCAAGAACATTAAGGCCGCTTTATAAACCTTTAGCAAACTTTTGGAAAAATTGTGTTTGACCAGATACAATGCTATTTTACAGTAAAGAAATTGTCAACAGACTTTCAGCACGCTTATAGGGAAGGACATTCACAGAACTGACACAAATGACTGATGATTGGCTGAGAGAAACTGATGATAAAAAGATTGTGGGAGCTGTTTTATTAGTCTTTTAGTGCATCTTTTGACATTATTGATCATAGTCGGTTCCTGGAAAAACGTATGTGTTATGGCTTTACACCCCCTGCTATGTTGTGGATAAAGAGATACCTATCTAACAGAACACAGAGGGTGTTCTTTAATGGAAGCATCTCCATCATAATCCAGGTAGAGTCAGGAATTCCGCAGGAAAGCTGTCTGAGTAAAGCCAGTGTGTCTATGCGGTTCCTCCTGCAGGCAGAGGAGGGTCGTTAGTGATTGGAGTCACCTGGGCTCAGGGTATTTAAACTGCTGTTTCACTAATCACTTCTCTCTCTCTCTCTGCTCCTCCAGGTATGATCCTGTTTTGTTTGTTCCTTTGTAGTTTTGCATAGTTTTCACTCAGTCATATTCACACACACAGATTCACGCATCCATGCACTTTACATACACCTTACATTATGATACTTCCACACCTCATTCCTTTTTCTTAGTTTAAAGTTAATAGTTTGGTTTATAATAAAGAACATTTTTAATTGGCCTATACCTGTTGTTTGTGTCCCGTCATTTTTGTCACAGGCTATGAGCCGACTTGTGACAAGTGGGGGCTCATCTTTTAATTGGCCTAAGAAGAAAAAAAAGGAATGAGGTGTGGAAGTATCTTAATTTATGCATATTTGGTACAAATCATTCACTAAACCCGAAACGTGAACTAAATATTGTAATGAATACTGTGGAAATTTGAGGTGACTAAACTGCTTGGAGTTACTCTGGATTGTAAACTGTCATGGTCAAAACATGTTGATACAACAGTAGCTAAGATGGGGACACTATCAACAAGACAGGCCCTACTTCTACAGGCCCTGGTTTTGTCGCACCTGGACTACAGTGCAGCCGTGTGGTCAGGTGCCACAAAGAGAGACTTAGGAAAATCACAATTGGCCCAGAACTGGGCAGCACGGCTGGCCCTTAAATGTATACAGAGAACTAACATTGATAATATGAATGTCAATCTCTCATGATTCATAATAAACCCCAGGAGGAGTAGCTGCTGCCTTGGCAGGAACTAATGGGGATCCATAATAAACCCCAGGAAGAATAGCTGCTGCCTTGGCAGGAACTAATGGGGAGCCATAATAAATACAAAAATACAAATAGGAACGTTATCAATGACTTTGTCCATTCATATATACATTCATTGGGAGACACACACACACACACACACACACACACACACACACACACACACACACACACACACACACACACACACACACACACACACACACACACACACACTGTGTGTCCTCTCCTCCTTTTCACTGGCTGTTACAGAGTGCTGCTGCTTCAGTCTGGAGCATCAGTTAGCTTAATGTGCATCCCAAAATGGAACCCTATTCCCTATATAGTGCACTACCAGGGGTACATCCCAAAATGGAACCCTATTCCCAATATAGTGCACTACCAAGGGTACATCCCAAAATGGAACCCTATTCCCTATATAGTGCACTACCAGGGGTACATCCCAAAATGGAACCCTATTCCCTATATAGTGCACTACCAGGGGTACATCATAAATATCACCCTATTCCTTATTACAGATGTAGGATCTTAATTTGAGCCAGTTTGAAAAAGCAGGAAAATAATCCTGCAGCAACAGGAACTGTGAATAATTATGTGGATTATAATTCATGGCCATTTTTTTGTAGGGTTTGGTCCTAAGGGGGGGAAAATCAATTCTGAAATTTTAAAGTGAAAATTACAAACCCCAGAAGCCCTTTTAAACCTCAGATAGGCAGGAAAGTTATCCTGCAAAAGGGGGTGATCACATGACCCCTACGGACCCTGGTCAAAAGTAGTGCGCCGTAAACGGAATAGGTGACCATTTGGAACGCAATCCTTATGAGGTTTGGTTGTTGTTGTTGTGCTTCTGGTTTGAACTGGAGCAAAGCAATACATTGATTCATAATGCCTGGGTGCTGAGCGCTGCTCATACTGCTGCTGCTTCTTCTACTGACTAAGATCACTGGCATCTTGTAGAGCTCTCTGAGGCTGTGGAGAGTGGTATTGACTGTTGACTGGCTTAGATACATACAGAGCTACGTATTGACTAGGCCTACATATCACTGATTTCATCACAGCCTGAATATTTACAGTATCAGAAAGTCAAATATTCCAGTCTGGCCATATCAGGGCTGAGGGAAAGTCAAATATTCCAATCTGGCCATATCAGGGCTGAGGGAAAGTCAAATATTCCAATCCGGCCATATCAGGGCTGAGGGAAAGTCAAATATTCCAATCCGGCCATATCAGGGCTGAGGGAAGGTCAAATATTCCAATCTGGCCATATCAGGGCTGAGGGAAGGTCAAATATTCCAGTCTGGCCATATCAGGGCTGAGGGAAAGTCAAATATTCCAATCCGGCCATATCAGGGCTGAGGGAAAGTCAAATATTCCAGTCTGGCCATATCAGGGCTGAGGGAAAGTCAAATATTTCAATCTGGCCATATCAGGGCTGAGGGAAAGTCAAATATTCCAGTCTGGCCATATCAGGGCTGAGGGAAAGTCAAATATTCCAGTCTGGCCATATCAGGGCTAAGAGAAAGTCAAATATTCCAATCTGGCTATATCAGGGCTGAGGGAAGGTCAAATATTCCAGTCTGGCCATATCTACGGCCTTCATTTCCATGTGGTACAAGGTCTAGACACGAATGAATATCTGAATATGTACAGTTGAATATATGAATATCTACAGTTGAACATCTGAATATGTACAGTTGAATATCTGAATATGTACAGTTGAATATTAGAGAAATGCAGACAGGTGGCCATTTCTAAATCTCACTGTGCTAAAAGCAGGCTGTGGAGGAGGATGATTTGCAGAGGCGAAAGAAGCCTGCGTATTTACACTGTCTGGGCAAATGTGTGCTTGTTTCCTAATCGAACTAAACATTTCAATAGACAACTATTAGGTGTTTCATGGAATACTGATAGCATGATGTGTTCCTCTTGAGAGTCAAATTACCACTTAAATACAGTAAGTCAAAAACAGGGCTGTGATTTGAATATAACACTATTTTTCACTGGAGTGTTTAATAAGCGTAAGTGCTAAAAGCAGATTTTATTTAATTGAACAACAATATTTTTTGGTTTGAAAATTGGGAGTTGGTTGTGCAAGCAGTGAGCGTAAGCATGTATATTTTCTGTACACATGTACAATGTTCTCTGGCTGTGCTGTGATATAAACAGAGAGATCAATGACGTGAGTCTGTGATATCTTGTTGGATATAAAACCATGAGAACATTCAGACATCCTAATTTCAGGACTCACTTCTTTGAACACATTCCAACGAGTGTTGGGGGTCAATTGAGGAAGTGATTTGAATTAAACATTTCAAAATACAAAAACAAGATATATATGGTGGTGATGGGATTCAGTTGCCTCCTGTACTCACCAATTACTGTACTAGACCATTAAGCGACTACCGGTGGTGTTCACACTGTGTTCACCAGTGGCAGTGTGCATTAAATCAAATCAAACGTATTTATAAAGCCCTTCTTACATCAGCTGATATCTCAAAGTGCTGTACAGAAACCCAGCCTAAAACCCCAAACAGCAAGCAATGCAGGTGTAGAGGCATTAGACCATTATGTTAGTGGGGATAGGGATCTGTCCTGTACTCACCAGTGCCAGTGTGTCGGATGCCTCGGGGCATGTTGTTCCCGTTGCCTGGCTCCCTGAATGGTACCTGCAGTGTTGTGTCCAGACTCTTGAAGCCCTCCCTCAGAGAATGCTCCTTGTAGTAGTCTACCAGGTCCTGGGTGTTTAAAAATAAATATATATTTATAGAAGCGACCAAGTTGTTGGTTCTACATGTTCCGTTGCTAGCGGTTCGTATTCCTCGCTTGCTAACTAGCTACGGCTAACATGGTCACGACCTCTGCAGCCAGAATAACAGCAAAGTAGCTGCATTTGCGTTTGTTTAATAAACTGTTTTCTATTGCTATTAATTTGGATACATCCATAACAATGAGCTGATAATAACCGATTTTGCCTGGCATAGTTAGAAAAGTTTGCCTTTTCGTCAGGACACTGGTCACTGTTCATTACGAGGAGACCGCAATGCAAACATTAGGCTAGAAGCTAGCTAAATAGTTTGTTGCTAGCAAACCTGCCAATACGACAACCGAATTCAAACATATCAGTTGCTGAAAACAGCTGGTCAAACTAGAAACATGAGGGAGGATTTGACAGCACAGCGCCACTAAACTAGAAACATGAGGGAGGATTTGACAGCATAGCGCCACTAAACTAGAAACATGGGAGGATTTGACAGCACAGCGCCACTAAACTAGAAACATGGGAGGATTTGACAGCACAGCGCCACTAAACTAGAAACATGAGGGAGGATTTGACAGCATAGCACCACTAAACTAGAAACATGAGGGAGGATTTGACAGCATAGCGCCACTAAACTAGAAACATGAGGGAGGATTTGACAGCATAGCACCACTAAACTAGAAACATGGGAGGATTTGACAGCATAGCACCACTAAACTAGAAACATGGGAGGATTTGACAGCACAGCGCCACTAAACTAGAAACATGAGGGAGGATTTGACAGCATAGCGCCACTAAACTAGAAACATGAGGGAGGATTTGACAGCATAGCACCACTAAACTAGAAACATGGGAGGATTTGACAGCATAGCGTCACTAAACTAGAAACATGAGGGAGGATTTGACAGCATAGCGCCACTAAACTAGAAACATGAGGGAGGATTTGACAGCATAGCGCCACTAAACTAGAAACATGAGGGAGGATTTGACAGCATAGCGCCACTAAACTAGAAACATGAGGGAGGATTTGACAGCATAGCGCCACTAAACTAGAAACATGAGGGAGGATTTGACAGCATAGCGCCACTAAACTAGAAACATGGGAGGATTTGACAGCACAGCGCCACTAAACTAGAAACATGAGGGAGGATTTGACAGCATAGCGCCACTAAACTAGAAACATGAGGGAGGATTTGACAGCATAGCGCCACTAAACTAGAAACATGGGAGGATTTGACAGCACAGCGCCACTAAACTAGAAACATGAGGGAGGATTTGACAGCATAGCGTCACTAAACTAGAATCATGTGGGAGGATTTTTGACAGCACAGCGTCACTAACCTAGAAACATGAGGGAGGATTTGACAGCATAGCGCCACTAAACTAGAAACATGGGAGGATTTGACAGCATAGAGCCACTAAACTAGAAACATGGGAGGATTTGACAGCACAGCGCCACTAAACTAGAAACATGGGAGGATTTGACAGCACAGCGCCACTAAACTAGAAACATGGGAGGATTTGACAGCACAGCGCCACTAAACTAGAAACATGGGAGGATTTGACAGCACAGCGCCACTAAACTAGAAACATGGGAGGATTTGACAGCACAGCGCCACTAAACTAGAAACATGAGGGAGGATTTGACAGCATAGCGTCACTAAACTAGAATCATGTGGGAGGATTTTTGACAGCACAGCGTCACTAACCTAGAAACATGAGGGAGGATTTGACAGCATAGCGCCACTAAACTAGAAACATGGGAGGATTTGACAGCATAGAGCCACTAAACTAGAAACATGGGAGGATTTGACAGCACAGCGCCACTAAACTAGAAACATGAGGGAGGATTTGACAGCATAGCACCACTAAACTAGAATCATGAGGGAGGATTTGACAGCATAGCGCCACTAACCTAGAAACATGAGGGAGGATTTGACAGCATAGCGCCACTAAACTAGAAACATGGGAGGATTTGACAGCATAGCGCCACTAAACTAGAAACATGGGAGGATTTGACAGCACAGCGTCACTAAACTAGAATCATGAGGGAGGATTTGACAGCACAGCGTCACTAAACTAGAAACATGAGGGAGGATTTGACAGCATAGCGCCACTAAACTAGAAACATGAGGGAGGATTTGACAGCATAGCGCCACTAAACTAGAAACATGAGGGAGGATTTGACAGCACAGCGTCACTAAACTAGAAACATGAGGGAGGATTTGACAGCATAGCGCCACTAAACTAGAATCATGAGGGAGGATTTGACAGCACAGCGTCACTAAACTAGAAACATGAGGGAGGATTTGACAGCACAGCGTCACTAAACTAGAAACATGAGGGAGGATTTGACAGCATAGCGCCACTAAACTAGAATCATGAGGGAGGATTTGACAGCATAGCGCCACTAAACTAGAATCATGAGGGAGGATTTGACAGCACAGCGTCACTAAACTAGAAACATGAGGGAGGATTTGACAGCATAGCGCCACTAAACTAGAAACATGAGGGAGGATTTGACAGCATAGCGCCACTAAACTAGAATCATGAGGGAGGATTTGACAGCACAGCGTCACTAAACTAGAAACATGAGGGAGGATTTGACAGCATAGCACCACTAAACTAGAAACATGGGAGGATTTGACAGCATAGCGCCACTTGCGTAATGACTAGAAACATGTAGGGACCAGAGATTTGACATGTTCATAGCGCTCACTAAACTAGAATCATGAGGGAGGACTTTGACAGCACAGCGTCACTAAACTAGAAACGAATTGAGGCGAGCTAGCTATTTGACAGCATTAGCACTCACTAAATCTACGTTTCCAATATTTCCAGCTGCAGTTTGTGAGGATGTTGATTCAGCATAGCTGCCACTTTATAACTAGAAACAAGCTGCAGTGTAGGTACTTTCTGCATCATGCATTGCAAGGCGTCCTACATATCTCTCTGTGTGTGTGTGTGTGTGCTGTGTGTGTGTGTGTGTGTGTGTGTGTGTGTGTGTGTGTGTGTGTGTGTGTGTGTGTGTGTTTGTGTGTGTATATCGGGGAGGTTGGATAAAAAGCAGAAGACAAATTCCCATCCTGTATGGACTAATAAAGTATATCTTATCTTTTCCAACTTTCCATTATCTGGTTTTATAATGCCCTTCTAGCCAATCAGAAAAGAGTATTCAACAACGCGGTGGTATAATTATGTATACTGTATTGCGTGTTAAATTGCAAAGTGGGACCAAAACACGACATACCAACACAGTCTTAAACAGCCTGGTCTCTGCGATGTAAAAGCACGCATTCTTTGTCAGGATCTTGATGTGTTTGACTTCGTCGTTGATCCTGTGGGCAGAGAATGGCTAGGCTTTAGCTAATCAAACCAAATAAAATGTTATTTGTCACATTAGCCGAATACAACAGGTGTAGTAGACCTTACATTCAAATGCTGACTTACAAGTCCTTAACCAACAATGCGGTTTTGGGAAAAATGTTAAGTAAATAGAGTTGAATTTGAAAGTTTACATACATTTAGGTTGGAATCATTAAAACTTGTTTTTCAACCACTCCACAAATTTCTTGTTAACTATAGTTTTGGCAAATCGGTTAGGACATCTACTTTGTGCATGACACAAGTCATTTTTCCAACAATTGTTTACAGACAGATTATTTCACTTATAATTCACTCTGTCACAATTCCAGTGGGTCAGAAGTTTACATACACTAAGTTGACTGTGCCTTTAAACAGCTTGGAAAATTCCAGAAAATGATGTCATGGCTTTAGAAGGCTTCTGATAGGCTAATTGACATAATTTGAGTCAATTGGAGGTGTACCTGTGGATGTATTCCAAGGCCAACCTTCAAACTCAGTGCCTCTTGGCTTGACATCATGGGAAAATCAAAATAAATCAGCCAAGACCTCAGAAAAAAAATTGTTGACCTCCACAAGTCTGGTTCATCCTTAGGAGCAATTTCCAAAAGCCTGAAGTTACCACGTTTATCTGTACAAACAATAGTACGCAAGTATAAACACCATGGGACCACGCAGCCATCATACCGCTCAGGAAGGAGACGCATTCTGTCTCCTAGAGATGAATGTACTTTGGTGCGAAAAGTGCAAATCAATCCCAGAATAACATCAAAGGACCTTGTGAATATGCTGGAGGAAACAGGTACAAAAGTATCTATATCCACAGTAAAATGAGTCCTATATCGACATAACCTGAAATGCCGCTCAGCAAGGAAGAACCACTGCTCTAAAACCGGCATAAAAAAGCCAGACTACGGTTTGCAACTGCACATGGGGACAAAGATCGTACTTTTTAGAGAAATGTCCTCTGGTCTAATGAAACAAAAATGGAACTGTTTGGCCATAATGACCATCGTTAAGTTTGGAAAAAGAGGGCGGCTTGCAAGCCGAAGAACACCATCCCAACCGTGAAGCACGGGGGTGGCAGCATCATGTTATGGGGGTGCTTTGCTGCAGGAGGGACTGGTGCACTTCATATTGAAGCAACATCTCAAGACATCAGTCACGAAGTTAAAGCTTGGTCGCAAATGAGTCTTCCAAATGGACAATGACCCCAAGCATACTTACAAAGTTGTGGCAAAATGGCTTAAGGACAAGGTATTGGGGTGGCCATCACAAAGCCCTGACCTCAATCCTATAGAAAATGTGTGGGCAGAACTGAAAAAGCGTGTGCAAGCAAGGAGGCCTACAAACCTGACTCAGTTACACCAGCTCTGTCAGGAGGAATGGGCCAAAATTCACCCAACTTATTGTGGGAAGTTTGTGGAAGGCTACCCGTTTGTGGAAGTTTGTGGAAGGCTATCCTAACTGATCGTAACACCTTGACAACCATAGAGTCCACCTTGACAACCATAGAGTCCACCATAGAGTCCACCTTGACAACAAAAGAGTCCACCTTGACAACCATAGAGTCCACCATAGAGCCCACCTGACAACCATAGAGTCCACCTTGTCAACCATAGAGTCCACCATAGAGTCCACCTTGACAACCATAGAGTCCACCATAGAGTCCACCATGATAACCATAGAGTCCACCATGATAACCATAGAGTCCACCATGACAACCATAGAGTCCACCATAGAGTCCACCATGATAACCATAGAGTCCACCATGACAACCATAGAGTCCACCATGACAACCATAGAGTCCACCTTGACAAACATAGAGTCCACCTTGATAAACATAGAGTCCACCTTGACAAACATAGAGTCCACCTGGATAACAATAGAGTTCACCATGACAACCACAGTCCACCTTGATAACCATAGAGTCCACCATAGAGTCCACCTTGACAACAATAGAGTCCACCTTGACAACAATAGAGTCCACCTTGATAACCATAGAGTCCACCATGATAACCATAGAGTCCACCATGACAACCATAGAGTCCACCATTGAGTCCACCATGACAACCATAGAGTCTACCTTGACAACCGTAGAGTCCACCATAGAGTTCACCTTGATAACCACAGAGTCCACCATGACAACCATAGAGTCCACCTTGATAACCACAGAGTCCACCATGACAACCATAGAGTTCACCTTGATAACCATAGAGTCCACCATGACAACCATAGAGTCCACCATAGAGTCCACCATGACAACCATAGAGTCCACCTTGATAACCATAGAGTCCACCATGACAACCATAGAGTCCACCATAGAGTCCACCATGACAACCATAGAGTTCACCTTGATAACCATAGAGTCCACCATGACAACCATAGAGTCCACCATAGAGTCCACCATGACAACCACAGAGTCCACCTTGATAACCATAGAGTCCACCATGACAACCATAGAGTTCACCATGACAACCATAGAGTTCACCTTGATAACCATAGAGTCCACCATGACAACCATAGAGTTCACCTTGATAACCATAGAGTCCACCATGACAACCATAGAGTCCACCTTGATAACCACAGAGTCCACCATGACAACCATAGAGTCCACCTTGACAACCATAGAGTCCACCTTGACAAACATAGAGTCCACCTGGATAACAATAGAGTTCACCATGACAACCACAGTCCACCTTGACAACCATAGAGTCCACCTTGATAACCATAGAGTCCACCTTGACAACCATAGAGTCCACCTTGATAACCATAGAGTCCACCTTGATAACCATATAGTCCACCATGACAACCATAGAGTCTACCTTGACAACCGTAGAGTCCACCATAGAGTTCACCTTGACAACCGTAGAGTCCACCATGACAACCATAGAGTCCACCTTGATAACCACAGAGTCCACCATGACAACCATAGAGTCCACCTTGATAACCATAGAGTCCACCATAAGAGTCTACTGTGGCTTGAATGCCACTGGCTGGAGAGCTGTGTCACATTACCAGACACCATTTCCGAGCCCCTCGACTCTGCTCTACTTCATAGTCTCTCTAGCCCATAGACCGTAGCCGAATAACTGGACAACGTCTCTGCTCTAAGACTTACTGAATGGCTAACTGACCATGAGCGTGTCCAGTGACACGACAGTTAAATCCTGGTTCTGTTTGGAACAGCTGAAGGTGTAATTTCCTGCTCCACATATAATCTGGAAGGTAAAAACACTGTCCCCAAAAAACGGCTTTCAGACTATCAATGGCTCTTGAACAGGACAGTGTGACGTGACAGTTACACCATGGTCCTGGTAGGGAAGAACATGGCCCTGCTGCACGTACATGATGCTGACACACACACACACACACACACACACACACACACACACACACACACACACACACACACACACACACACACACACACACACACACACACACACACACACACACCCCGGGCCCCAAGGTCCACTTACTTGATACTGATGGCGTACTCGTTAGACTCTCTGGTCCGGTGTCTGATCAGGTAGGTGCTGTTCTCTCTGTCCATCAGCTTTACCGCCGCCTCCTGCCTTTCCATTGGCCCTGCAAACCTGACCATGAGAAAACAATGAGATAACCATAAGACGACATCAGATAACCATCAACACAACCAACACACAACCATCAGACAACCATCAACACACAACTATTACACAATCATTAGACAATCACAAACAGTCCACAAATAACCATTGGAAACCCAGAAACAATGACATTATTATTCCTAATGTGTAAGAGTTGCTGTTTCACCTACCACAGCTGGGCTGAATAATCCACTGGTTTGGGTACCTGGGAGGGACAGTGAGAAACACAGTTATTTCCAGCTAAATGAAATCAATGCATACAACTAGAGGTCATCTGCAGTAATGAGCAATCACCTGTGAAGAACGTAGGCATTAGAAAGAGTTTATGAGAAGGCTTATGAAAGTTTATGAAGGCTTCATTAATAAGCCTTTAAATAAGTTGTTAAATTAGCATCTATACTTACACATGGGCACGGCCTAACGGCATCGCTGGGAAAGAAACCAATCTCTCTCGTCGCCAAGATCTTGCCCTGCAACGGCACATGGTTGTTGGTTAATCACATTATATTAGTCTGGGAGCAACATCCATCCCCTCCTCCTCCCCCGTGGACCTCCTCCGACTGCTGCATCACTAACACACTAGTGATGCACACTAGTGATGCAAGAGTCACCAACACACTAACACACTAGTGATGCAGCAGTCACCAACACACTAGTGATGCAAGAGTCACCAACACACTAACACACTAGTGATGCAGCAGTCACTAACACACTAACACACTAGTGATGCAGCAGTCACTAACACACTAACACACTAGTGATGCAGCAGTCACCAACACACTAGTGATGCAGCAGTCACCAACACACTAGTGATGCAGCAGTCACCAACACACTAGTGATGCAGCAGTCACCAACACACTAGTGATGCAGCAGTCACTAACACACTAGTGATGCAGCAGTCACCAACACACTAGTGATGCAGCAGTCACCAACACACTAGTGATGCAGCAGTCACCAACACACTAGTGATGCAGCAGTCACCAACACACTAGTGATGCAGCAGTCACCAACACACTAGTGATGCAGCAGTCACCAACACACTAACACACTAGTGATGCAGCAGTCACCAACACACTAGTGATGCAGCAGTCACTAACACACTAGTGATGCAGCAGTCACCAACACACTAGTGATGCAGCAGTCACTAACACACTAGTGATGCAGCAGTCACCAACACACTAGTGATGCAGCAGTCACCAACACACTAGTGATGCAGCAGTCACTGACACACTAGTGATGCAGCAGTCACCAACACACTAGTGATGCAGCAGTCACCAACACACTAGTGATGCAGCAGTCACCAACACACTAGTGATGCAGCAGTCACTAACACACTAGTGATGCAGCAGTCACTAACACACTAGTGATGCAGCAGTCACTAACACACTAGTGATGCAGCAGTCACTAACACACTAACACACTAGTGATGCAGCAGTCACCAACACACTAGTGATGCAGCAGTCACTAACACACTAGTGATGCAGCAGTCACTAACACACTAGTGATGCAGCAGTCACCAACACACTAGTGATGCAGCAGTCACCAACACACTAGTGATGCAAAACATTACAATTGTCTCAGAACAGGGCGGCACGGCAGACCCATAAATGTACAAGGAGAGCTAACATGAATAATATCCATGTAAATCTCTCATGGCTCAAAGTGGAGGAGAGATTGACTTCATCATTACTTGTTTTTGTAAGAAGTGTTGACATGCTAAATTCAACGAGGTGACTGTTTAAACTACTAGCACACGGCTCAGACACCCATGCATACCGCAACAAGACACCAAAGGTCTCATCACAATCCCCAAGTCAAGAACAGACTATGGGAGGCGCACAGTACTACATAGAGCCATGGCTACATGGAACTCTATTCCACATCAGATAACTGACGCAAGCAGTAGAATCAGATTTTAAAAATGGATAAACATACACCTTATGGAACAGCGGGGACTGTGAAGAGACTCACTCAGGCACAGACACACATAAACATGATAAGACATGCACTCTACACACACGTACAAATGGATGTTGTATTGTAAATATGTGATAGTGGAGTAGTGGCCTGAGGGAACATGCTAAATGTATTGGGTAAAGTGTTATGAAATTTAATGTCATATTTTAAACTTAATGTTGCTGGACCCCAGGAAGATTAGCTGCTGCCTTGGAAGCAGCTAATGGAATAAGGTCGTTAAGAAATGTAAGAACTCTCAAGAGCAGCCTGATTTTGTTCTATATAAACGTCACAGAAATGAAGCACAGAGCACGATGGATGAAGCTAAGGGGTGTTATTTTGCTGATAAAATGATTGAGAACAAAAATTACTCTAAAAAGCTTTGGAAATCATTTAAGGAACTAGGTTGTAGAACCAAAAACACATTAAACAGTATTGGACTGAACTTCAGGTGAGAGAAGGTATACGATAAAGCAGAGTGGTTTTATTTTTTCAGTTCTGCCACCAGTAAGCTGCCCACCAGTTCTGGTTTGTACGGAAACAACCAAGTTGTCACGACTTCCGCCGAAGTTGGTCCCCCTCCTTGTTCGGGCGGCGTTCGGCGGGCGACGTCACCGGTTTTCTAGCCGCCACCGATCCACTTTTAATTTTACATTTGTTTTGTCTTCATTGTACACACCCGGTTTCCATTCCCATAATTATGTTCCTTATTTAACACTCTGGTTCCCCCCATGGTTTTGTGCGTGTTTGTTCTGTGTTAAGCTGTCGCTACATTTTGTGAGCTGAATTGTTTTCCCTGCGTGGATATTATTTTGATGTTGTATTTGAGTAAAGTCCGTTTTTACTCATCCTCTGTGTCCTGCGCCTCACTCCATCCCACCTGCTGCACATCCACCCTTGACACAAGTCAAGAAGTATTATGCCGAGTTAGGGGTTCAGCAAAATTATTTAAATTTTTTACAAAGGTAGCAACACCTAACATAGCCAGTATGCTAGCAGATTAAATGCTCTGGAAAAAAAAATCGCCCCTTGTATTACACATATGGCTAATCTCTCTCTTGAACAAGGCATCTCTCCCAGGGACATGAAACAAGCTAAAGTTATACCTCCGTATAAGAAGGGGATAGAGTCTGACCCTGGGAATTACAGGCCTGTATCTATCCTCAGTGTAACATCAGAGATCCTGGAGAGAGTTGTACATGAGCAAACTTATGAATATATCAACAAACAAAGTCTAATGTCTGATTTTCAGTCGGGTTTTAGAAAAACATACTCCACTGATTCATGTCTACTTTACTTGACTGACTTCATCAGGAACGAGATTGATGAGGGAAAATCTCTGTGGAATGGTACTGCTTGACCTACAGAAGACCTTTGATACAGTTAACCACTGTCTCCTAATCTCCAAACTGGAGGCACTGTGGTTGAGCAGTATCCCTCTAGGCTGGGTAAAGTCCTATCTGTCAGGTAGGGAGCAAGTAGTAGAGGTTAATGGTTCACTGTCTCAGGCAAAACCAATGAGTTGTGGCATTCCGCAGGGGAGCGTCCTTGGCCCTCTACTGTTTCTACTGTATTTAAACGATATGAAAGATGCTTGTTCTGGCTGTCTTTTCCTTTATGTGGATGACTCTACACTTCTGGTGTCTCACAAAAGTAAAACTATGTTGGAGCGCATACTTAGCACAAAGCTTACTAACATTAACAAATGGCTTGGAGATAATAAACGATCTCTGCACTTAGGTAAAACTGAGGCAATTCATTTTGTGTCCAGACCTAAATTGTGTAGGTCCTTTGAAATCAGACTGGAGCTAGGGGGTGAGGTGCTAACGACTAAAACCTCTGTTAGCTACCTGGGATGCATCCTTTATGGAAGCTTGGGAGGTGTGAGCATGAAGTCAAGTTGTATAAATGATTGGAGACAGGCGCAGGAATTCGTAATATGGGGGTTTAATACTCCACCCCAAAATATACCACATGCCATGAAAAGGCACAGGGACGAAGCCCAAAACAAACACGTAACCCAAACACACAGAGCGAGGTAAAATAATAAATACACAGGACGAGACCCGCAATACACTACACAGGGCGACACCCGTAATAACAAAGGCACAACAATACACTGGACGAGACCCGTTATAATGAGTACACAATACACGCAGCACGAAAGCCAAAACAACAAAGCGCAGGTACTCACAAGACCAACGGACATGGGAACAATAACCGACAAGACAATGGTGAACAGACGGCACATATATACAGTTACTAATCATGGGAATGTGACATTTCAGTGACGCCTAGAGGCCGATGAAGTAGACCTCCGGAACTGGTGCACGGAATGAGCAGCAGTACCGGGGGAATCCGTGACACATGACCACTAAAGTGCTAGGGTTATGTTATTGCCAGGACTAAGATATCGGCTAGAAAGTCCAAGCTGCTTGTTAAGGACTCCATGAGAGGGCCACTGCCCTCATTCAATGCCATTTTGATTACGCTAGTAATTACTGGTTTGGGGGCTTATCTAAGCTTATGAAGGGGAAGCTCCAGATAGCCCAGAATATTGTTTTTTTTTTAAGTGTCGAATTAATAAACAAATATCCTTAATACAGTGCATTCCCTTTTCCACATGTTGTTACATTACAGGCTTATTCTAAAATGTATTAAATTGTTTATTCCCTCAATCTACAAACAATACCCCATAATGACATCACAATACCTCATAATGACAAAGCGAAAATAGTTTTTTTTTCTTGTTTCCATTTATCATCCTTGAGGTGTTTCTACAACTAGATTGGAGTCCACCTGTGGTAAATTCAATTGATTGGACATGATTTGGAAAGGCACACACCTGTCTATATAAGGTGCCACAGTTGACAGTGCATGTCAGAGCAAAAACTAAGCCATGAGG